>NW_012139413.1:7158713-7161712 GCF_000956105.1 Propithecus coquereli
GAATAATTTCTAACAATTAAAATCAACTTTTTTATTACTTTTATCTACTTCAAATAAGTATTCAAGGCAGTTAAAAAGCTATCTATACATCAAGTCCCTTTATAATAAAATAGAAGGAAAAATCTTTAAAAATAAGTAGGGAGTAAATTATTACATTATTTTCTTGGTGCTAAATTTCATCCATTTAACACTGTTATATTTCTCAATTCGGATCCTTGTTATGATTGACATGTATGTTTGATGTAGTCTTTCTCCTACCCCAAAAAGCTATTATTAAATCAAAGACATATCTCAAGAGTGAGGAATTATGTATACATCTTGAGGCATTTTCCTTTTCTTTCTAAAATAAAATTAGTATCTATAGATAGATGTCCACTAACTGCAAGAAGATTCTTCAGGCATTTTGTTTGAAATAACCAATACAGGTAGATAGATATCCAACTTGCGCAGGAGGTAAAGAATTAATGGATGGACTATTCATATTTCTCTGCTAAGGCATTGCCTTTTTCAGCCATATATATATATAGCATGGAGTCAGTACAGTGTACAGTGGTAACAGACGCTGAAGCCAGACTCCTTGGGTTCAGATTCTAGCTCTTCCATGGTACCTATGTGACCTTGGGAAATTTTTACATTATAGTTTGCCAGAGTATTCAATGAGCTAATACTCATAAATCATAAAGCACACAGGAAAGTGATTGCATATAGTATGCATCATGCAAGAGTTTGTTAAATTAAATGAAGTTAAAAGGCTGGTAGGTACCTGAGAAGGGGGAAAGCTAAATAAGTATTTGGGGGGGGAAGGAAAGGAAAAATAGGATCAACATAACTGTCACAGGATTTATTTAAGCAGCTGCTGTTTCTTTGCATCAACTCTTACTCACTTGTATGTAGCATCTCTATAGCAAGAATGAAAGGTGCTTCTGAAAAGTTTTCAAGCCTTTAGAAAGTTCCAAACCTAAATATTGCAGCATGTCATTCTGTTATGTACACATTTTAGTACAGATGGTTATTTTGAGGGAGTGTAAGCAAAACTGGTTATAACAAATGAATTTTGTGTTCCCAAGATTTATTTTTCTCTTGGTATGTTATCATTATGAGCTACATTTTTTGGAAGCATATATGACAGGTGTACTTACCAACTGTGTCTGAAAGAACTATGTTTTGAAAAAAAAATAAATCCAGCATTGCAAACCTTTAGTTGCCTGTCCTTTCCTCATGTTAAAATTATTTCTGCTTGAATTTGTTTATTTCATTTTGCTCAGGTGTATTTTATTTATAATTTATACACTGCCTACATCCCAAGTGATCTTAAGATAGCTTTTTAAGATGTATGTATAAGACAACAATTAAAATAAAAAGAGCTCAAACTCATAGACATATGAATGTATGAGAGGGTAAGGTTCTGAGTGGAAAAGTATTAATATATATGCCTAAAACCTTGGTAAAATTAAATTTAGTTTTGAGTTTCCTGGTAGCCAAGATAAAAAGGAGCACTGATTAAAATAAGTATTCAAAGTTAATTAGAACTGATAACTATTTACTTTTTTATATCCCGCATTCTGAAAAGCATTTATTTAGTGGTTCCTACCTATCTAGAAACATTATTTTCTACAGAGCTTTTGCAAAAGATACTGAGGTGTTCCTTGTATTCCACATCCCTCTGGATTAAAGTCAAAGATGTACCATGCTAATGCCATTGAGCAGTGGTCCCCAACCTTTTGGCTCCAGGGACTGGTTTCATGGAAGACAATTTTTCCATGGACCAGGGCAGGGGAGGATGGTTTCAGGATGATTCAAGCACATTATACTTATTGTGCAGTCGAACTTTTCTGCTAATGATAATTTGTATTTACAGCTGCTCCCCAGCACTAGCATTACTACCTCAGCTTCACCTTAGATCATCAGGGATTAGCTTTTCATAAGAAGCACGCAACCTGGATCCCTCCCATGCACAGTTTACAGTAGGGTTCGTGTTCCTATGAGAATCTAATGCCGCCACTGCTCTGACAGGAGGTGGAGCTCAGGCGGTAATGCGAGCAATGGGGAGTGGCTGTAAATACAGATAAAGCTTCTAGAGATGAAGCTTCATTTTCGCCGCTCACCTGCTGCTGTGCGGCCCAGTTTCTAACGGCCACACACTGGTACTGGTCTGTGCTCAGGGTTTGGGGACCACCGCATTGAGTGAAAGTGTAAATTGGTTTTAGATTTTGGGTTATTTTGCTTGCTTGCTTGTTTCTTTTTAATGAGACCCAGCTTACATGATCCAGTTATGTTGCCTCATTCTCTGGTGACAATTAGAATATTTAATGAAGTATTTTTCAAAAGATGACCCCTGCCATTACCTGCATTAAAATCACCTGAAAATTTGTTCAAATGTATATTCCAGGTCCTTAGCTCAGTCTTACTCAATCAGAAACTTTGGGACTGGGTTATATTAGATCAACTCCTCGAATGATTGTTCTGAACACCAAAGCTGACAAATCACTTTCTTAGGAAAGTAGACCCATAAGAAGGGATCAAAGGGCAATCTAAGCTACAAGGAATTTGAGGTTTGAAGACTTTGGATACTACTATCCAAAGTTTTACAACTGATAAGTTGATAATTTTACCTCAGTTTCTTCCTTATTTAAAAAAAAAATTCAGACTCCCGGAGATAGAGTAGAATGACGGTTACCAGAGGCTGGAAGGGGAGTGGGGAGGAGATAAAAAGGGGATGGTTAATGGGCACAAAATGTAGTTAGACAGAAGGAATGAGATCTAATGGTCAGTAGCACAATAAGGTGATTATAGTTAACACTTTACTGTATATTTGAAAATAGGTAAAAAAAAAAATGGAATTGGAATATTCCTAACTCAAAGAAATGATAAATGCTTGAAGTGATGGATATCCCAGTTATCCTGTTTTGATCATTTCACATTGTATCCCTGTATCAAAACACCACATATACCCCATAAATAGGTACAACTATTATGTATCCATAAAAATTAAAAATTTC
>NW_012139413.1:7172587-7176087 GCF_000956105.1 Propithecus coquereli
ATAAAGAATTTATTCATTTGAAGTATTTTTTCAAAATGGCTACATTCTTTACCATTCTGACTTACGTCTTATGAAATAATAGACGTTTAATTCCCCATGGAGAATCGGAATCTTTTTTAGCCATTAACATATGACTTCATTAATTTTATTTAACTCAATCAGTGACATTGAGACATTTGACAAGGCCTGGAAACATGTTTGATTATCACAAATTGGGGGATGCTATTGGTATCTAATAAGCAGAGGTCAGGAATGCTGTTTTAAATCCTACTTCACAGGACAGCCTGTACCCCAAACAAAGAATTTACTTACCCAAAATGTCAACAGTGTACTTCTCTATATATGTATTGAGAAACTGTGTACCAAATATGTACATCAGAGTACAGAGGAACTAGATTGGGAGTCTTGAATTTGTATCACCTATAATAAACTACACTTCAGGGAAAAGATATATAACTTTATTCAGCATTTTTAAAGCATCAGGTGATACTCAGTTGTAAATAATTACTTTTTGTTTCTATGGAGGAATATTTGAAAGTCAGTGGGATGGATGGTAAGAGCATGGAGTAAGCAGACATGGGTCCATATCCCAACTTTATCTTTTGATAATTATATGACCTTGGAAAACTTCTGAGTCTCAATTCTCTCATCTGAAAAGCTGTTTAATTATATCTTCCTTTCATTGTTGTAAGACTTAAAATAGAACATTAGGTGGTTATAATTAAAAGTTTTAAACCCTGTTTAAAATTGACACGTAACAATGATTATAGTAACAATGATTTTAGTGAACAGTATGGTTTTGTTACTGATTTGCTAAAAGTTTCTATGAATCAGGTTTTCTTTGCCCAAAGTTGTTTAACTTATTAAGGTTTTACGGCAGAAAAAGATTAATAATATATCCTTTTGTCGAAAGAAGGAGAAAAATAGGACAAAATCAACTTTTAAAGAACTTTTTTCCCATTTAAAAATACATGAGCAAAATAATTTCTTATGCTATACAAAAGAAAGTACTTGTATTTATAGAAGCTAGTGCCAAAATAATAAATAACATTGGAAAGATACTATAAAGAATTGTGCCGAAAATGAGAAGCCTCTAAAGATATTAAAACCACCCACAAATGAATCAGTTGAAAGACGACTAGAACTGGATTGGTAGCTAAGCGGGGAACAGTTTTGACATGCCCCATTTCTAAACATTCCATTATTTCCGCATTAATTTGTTCAGTCAGATCAATAACTACAGAAAATGATCATACATAGAGCAGTGAATTCACAGACACCTAAAAGCCAAGTTCCTTGGAAATAATCTGTGAATTAGTGCTATTTTTTTCCATTACGAGCAGTCTTTTTTTTCCCAAAGGATCTTGCCTGATGAGTAGGAGTACATTGTTTGAAAGAAGCACAGAAGTACTTCTAAGGTGTTTTTCCCCTTTAGCAAACTGTTGGGAAGATGGAGGAGTATTCAGCATGAGGTATGCTATCATTATATTTATTCTGGGCCTTTCAGCACTGTCATTTATTTCTGTGCCAAAACAATATGAATTGTAAAAAATGTACTTCACAAAATGAAACAATTGGACTGGATCTCTATTGACTTAAGCACATATCTTAGCTAAAAGAATGGTATTTTATGAATAATAAAACTCACATCCTTTTGCAAAAGCAAAATACTTGAAGTCTTTATCAGTACATTTTTAAGGGCTATTCTCCCATAGGACCTAAAATGAACTTTTGAAAAATTTCGATGGTTCTCTGAAAGCCCACCACATTTGTGTAGAACAGATTGTACCCCCCATCTCTCTTGTGTTTTTACTGAGATGGTTCCTTCTAGTAATCAACATCTAAGGGGAAGCAGCATCTAAATTTTAGAAATACAAAATCATCTTATTGTACATGAAGACTCTTCTAGAATATGTATGGTCAGATCATCCCCTTCATAACAAAGAAATTGGCAGCTTGGGTGAGGGAACAATTAAAAGTGTTAAAAAATGAGCACTAGACAGAATTAACAATTTCCTCTGCTGTATTCCTAAGGTAGGAACAATGAAAGGGTGTTTCCATTCTTTGAGCACTCATGATAGATAAAATAGTCTTCTGATGCATTCACACATGTTCTCATAAAATCCTCAGAGCCGCCATGCATGGTGAAGGAACTGTATTATGTGCATGTCATAGATGAGGATATTAAGCAGCAGAGAGGGTAAGCTCATTCAACTAGTGAGTAGAAGCTCTTAATTTGAATCCAGATATGAAAGTCTCCAAAGCTTAATGCTCTTCCCTCTGAATCACACTGCTTGAATTATTTATAGTTATTTTATATGTATTTCTATTTAAACACTTCCTAAACTGCTTTGAATCTCCACTGCTAGATGAGTTCTTCAATGCCGTGGGGTAATGCTTTGCATGTTTCTTTGCTCATCAGATATTCCGTATTAGTGACTGGCTTGGTGTTTGTTATAAATATTTGTTAAATAGATTCCAATGTTGAAAACATACAAGAAATACATCTTTCTCCCCTTATCAAACAAAGGTGGTAGAATAGCATACTTGTCAAAGTATTTAGATATAAGATCGATGTTATATAAAAATGCTTCATTATATTTCTGTTGAAGTGACAAGGTTTTCATAATTGATGCCGAAGAATCCAACATGTGTAAACAGTGCTAAACTTTAAGTCACATTATCAAAATAAAACCCTTCGAGTATATGTTCAGAAATAGTTGTCTAAGACAACTAGAGAAAATATAAAAGATATATATTTCAATGGGAAACATTTACATTTTACCTATATGTTTGTGTACCTTTCTTGCTGTGCAGAGGGAAAAAATTAACTGTTAGTGAAAGGCCTAAAATAGCAGTAACCTCATCCTTTTGGTAAATTGTTTGCATAATATGAGGTCTGTCACAAGGTTATTTATGATTTTTGGATTCATAATTGGAATGAGTTTCTAGCTCCCATTGGTATTATAAGGGAGTGCTGCCCAGTGCATTTTGTTTATATATCTTACTTCTCCTTCAAACACATGTAGGGCAGAGACTGGCTATTCATCTTTGTATCTCTGTAGGTATCTACTGGGTGAAGTCATGCTTTACCATACTGTTGTATAGTGATTGAGGATGCAAGCTGTGATATAGTTGGAAAAAGCATAACGCCTGGAATAGAAGTTTTAGCCTCAAGTCTTCTCTTAAACCTCTCTTGACTATGAGTTCCTGATAAATGATATCATAGTGTTGTTGTTGTTCTATGTTTATACTCACAGAAAAATATTTTGAGTTACTAATAAGTAATATTGTAGTATTGCAGTAGTACTACAACACCATGAGCTTTTTCCACCTCTGCCCATAACATTTTATTGATGTAGATAAATACAAGGCTAAGAATCCTCTTTTAAAAAATTAAGTATCCAGCTGGGCATGGTGGCTCATGCCTGTAATCCTAGCACTCTGGGAGGCTGAGGCGGGCGGATCGTTTGAGCTCAGGAGTTCGAGACCAGCCTGAG
>NW_012139413.1:7177382-7179216 GCF_000956105.1 Propithecus coquereli
TAAATAATTTTAGATTTACAGAAACATGGCAAAAACAATACAGAGATTTCCCCAGCATTTCCCACTCAGCTTTCTCCAGTGTTAATACCTAACTGCTAGCATAACCATATTACAATTATAAAAAACAGAGAATTACATTGGTATGATACTATTATCTGAACTTCAGACCTTAATCAAATGTCATTAGCTTTTCTGTAATAGCATTTTGTGGAATACCAGCATCCTATATAGGTTCCCACATTGCATTTGATTATTTTCCCTTAGTCTCTTCCATTGTTTATAATAGCAAAAGCCTAGAAACAAATAAAACTTCCTAACTTAGTAATATGTTATATCTCATTCAGTCATGCATGCAATCTACAAATGTTTATTTATCATCTATAGTAGGCACACGGGTTACGACACGCTTTCCTTAAGAAGCTTACGGTCTAGTAGGAAGAGAGAGACCTGTGAATAACATGATTGTCTAACTGCTACAATTGGAAATTTTCCAGATTATTATGAATTCAGAAAATAGGCAGTGACCAAATTTCCCTCAGGGAGAATATAACTAGACTTCATAGAAGCAGTTGCCAGTCCTAAATATGAGAAGGTAGTTATCAACTTGTTTGGGCTTTTAAGGCAGAAAGAAAAAAAGGCGCTAGCAAAAGTAAAGAGCAGGAAAATATCCCGCTAAACTAAAAGGCTCACAATTCAAAATGGGTGCATTTCAGGGTCGTATAGTGGTGGGGACAGTTGACACATGCAAAGTAAAGAAATGATTTTGAAGTGCAATTCAAATAGAAACTCTATCTAGAAAGGACTTGCAGTTTTTGTACTTTTCACAGGGTAACTATGCATGTCCTGGAGGACAACAACCTTGGAAGAAACCCCGGCTTGGCCATTCTTTAATGTGGCCATGGACAACTCACTTCCTCACTAAGTGATCGTTTCTGTATCTTTAATCTGGGAATAATCATACTTAGTTCAAAGGGATTCTGTGAGGATATAACAGATATGGCAAACTCCCATGCACAGTCCATAATACATTATCACAAATGTTAAAGCTATCATATTTTATTTGCATGTGATGTTTAACTTTTTCCCACAGACATCGGGAATGATTAAATTCTTGATTTAAGACAGAACAATGTGGTGGCAATGAACAATGGACTTAAGGGACTTCACAGTGAGACTTCTCAAGAAAATGTTACATCTGTTTCCTGTGTGGAGGGCAGGGTACGATCTTGTTATATATTGCTTATATTAGTTTCCTGGGGTCTTGTTACAAAGTACCACAACTGGGTGGCTTAGAATAACAGAAATTTATTCTCTCACAGTTCTGGAGCCGGGCTTGAAATCAAGGTATTGGCAGGGCCACGCTCCCTCTAAAGGCACTAGGAAAGGATCTGTTCCAGGCTTCTCTCCTAGCTTCTGGGAGATCCTCAGCTTGTGGCAGCATCACTCCAGTCTTCACATAGCGTTGCCCCTGAACGCATGGCTCTCTCTTCTCATGCTTTCTTTTTTATAAGGAAACCAGTCATATTGGATTAGAGGCCTACCCTACTCCATTGTGACCTCATCTTACTGTAATTACATCTGCAGTGACCCTATTTCCAAATAAAGTCACAGTCTGCGATACTGGGGGTTAGGACTTCAATATATGAATGGGGGGGGCACGATTTAACCCATAACATTGTCCTTTCTAACTTCAATGTTAGATGGTCCTTTCTAAGGTGTTCTCCAGCACTGTGGTAATGATAGTAGGTGAGAACTCATTACTACTTTTTAGCTATGAATTTTGTAATGGAACAAGCTGCCTCTGGCCATTGGTGATAATAAAAAAAAACAAACC
>NW_012139413.1:7179653-7180236 GCF_000956105.1 Propithecus coquereli
TTTGTAATGGAACAAGCTGCCTCTGGCCATTGGTAAAAAAGGGGAACCAAATCTAAAAAAAAAAAAAAAAAAAAAATTAAGTATCCAATTAATAGGATACAATTGATGTAATTCTGGACAAAACCGTAAGTTCAGACCTATTTCCCCAAAATGGTGAGTGTTAAAAGCTGCACTATGGAGGGAGTTGAAGGTATGCTTAATGTATCAGTGTAAAACAATTTATTGTTTGTGCAGGAAAATTGTGTTGTTAGGAACAGTGCAATCCTGTTTTAATCAGGGGATGTCAGAGTTTAAGGATCTTTCCTCCTGCACAGAGATACGATTAACAGATCAATCATTCCCTAACAGGGACTCTCTTGATGATGCTCTCTTTCTTTGAAAATGATCCCAGTTCTTTTTGGATATGTCATAGATTCATTGCTGTCCTGAGGGTGAAAACTCTGCTCCAGTGACAAATTTACAAAACATGCATTTGTGTGAATACTAACTAAAATGACAATATAGATTAGAAGCTTTATTTATAATAGTTTTTTTTATGGTACCCACACCAAGACATCTTGAATTCTAAAACAACATAGTTTTC
>NW_012139413.1:7182831-7187239 GCF_000956105.1 Propithecus coquereli
TGATATTTCCTATAAATAAGAGAAAAGCAGATAAATTAAAAAATCAGCTGCTTTATTAAAACAGAAAGCTTCGAATTATAGATCTTGATTTTCATCCAGTTTGAAAACAGTCATCATTATTCTGAGAACATAGGAAGAGCTAATAAGTGCTTGGTGCCTTGATGTGGTTATTAATATCGCATCTCAAATATGACAAGAAAGTCGGGCAGAGCATTGGACCATTTTACTGCATCGGTTCCATTTTTATATTAACTATTGGCCCATTGCTCGATGCTGAAAGAGTTAACTTTAACCTCGCTTAGTCACATTTTAACTTAGAGTAAGCATAACAAAGTGATGTATGCATCATTCATTTACAGGAATATCACGAAGTATCATGGCAGGTTTTGATACTGGAAAAATAATTTTGAATTCAGAATAAAAATGCTGTGCTTTTGAGTATGATAAGATGAGAAATAGAAGTGTGCCATTTGTTAATTATGAGTTATTGGTGAGTTTTTTTGCAGAAGTTCTGTAAATAGCTCTATTTAAAAATGAAAAAATGGACAAAGGGTATGAAGCTATTTTGGGAACAAAATGTCATTACCGAAGTTATACTTTTTCATATATTGGACTGATAAATAGTTCAGAAAGTCCTTTGTAAATTTATCAAAATGCCGTCTTTAGGTACTGGGTTGGAAAATTAGTAACTGCTGGAGTTGGAGTGTGTGACTTTTGCAAGGTGTCACTATATGCAGGGACCTATCAGTTTTTAGCTATTGGCATAAAGCAAAGATGTTAATCATAAGTGTTGAGATTCAAAATGTCAGAAGTTCTTAGCATAAAAATAAAGGCTGAAAGTTAAGCACCTATTGTACTGTAAATCATATGTACAAAAACAAAACAGTACTTAAAAGTATCAAATAAATTTCAATACCTAAGAATGACATAGATAGCAAACAACTTTATATGGTATAGGGACAGATTTCTTAATTTTATTCTTATAAAATGGTTTCTGTTAGCTTTTAATTACTGTAGATTGGGAATGGTGTATCATTAGTACACTCTTCACATATATGCTGTTCACTCTTAAATACATATATGATAATTAATATATTTGGCCAAGTATAGTTTTGCCCTTGTGACAAAACTCTTAGATATTGGATGAAGTAGCATAAAACTTCTAGTGAAATAATATAGGAATTGGATCATTTTCTCTTAACATTGTTAACCACACTGAAAGAGAGAAGATCTGGATACGAAATAACTCCACACTTTACTATGCTTTTTCAGGTGACAATATTTCTCCTGACACTTTACATTTAACACTTTGTCCAACTTTCCAACACTTTCACATGTATTTTATTCCTTTTCTACTCCCCATGATACAGAGGAGGTAGATAGGAAATCCCATCTGACAGGTGAGAAAACCAAGGCTCTAAAAATTTAAGTGTCTGACCCAAGGGCAAACATAGACTAAATCTCGAAAGACCTGGCACTAGAATTTGGGTCTTCTAGAGGTCAGTGCTTCACTGCAAAGCATTGTAGTTAAAATGATATTTTTAATGCAGAATGAGGACTTCGTGCTTATCGGAGTTCAAATAAGAAAATAATAGTGTATCTGTAATCATAAAACTATACTGGTCTTTAAGATTTTAGCAGGGTAACACTTGGTGTTTACGTGCTACCTTTCTTCCAAAGAGAACAGAGAAATTTTTCAAATGTTATTAATGCTATTAATCTATACCTGTAAGATAGCAGATAATTGCTATCAAAGCAGACGAAAACTGACTCAAATGCTTAAGTGTTCTGCATAACGTCACTGTTTACAGCAGGGTCTGTTCTGATACCTGATGATGTAGAACTCTTCAGGTGAAGATTAAATCCTGGCTGCATTCTCAATGGCTTTGGACAAGTTATTAAACCTCTGAGAGCCTCTGTGCCTCATCATACAATGGGGATGCTGGCAATGCCTCTTGGATAGTTGACTTAAAGATTGATGGGAGAAATACTCTCTAGGGATTAGGGGGATGGGGGGCAAATCTACAACTAAAGGACACAGGGAGCACTAAAGGGAGGGAAGGGCATGCCTTTAACCCGCATTTGGGTGAGGCAAAGACATAAAGTGTAACTATAATGTTTGTACCCTCACAAAACCCTGGAATAATAAATAAAACAAAAAAAAGATTGATGGGAGAGAATGCATAAATTGCCTAAGAGAAGGCTGACACATTCAAGAAGACATGGTCTTCCCTTCTCCTCTTCTCTCTACCACTTAAGATACTTCTTTATGTTTTCAGCTTAGATTACCTCAATTAAGCCTAGTTACTATTTATCCCTTTATTATACATATATAGATTTCTATAGTTTTATCCTCAAGTTGAAGTGCCTATTATAGTGTACCTCTTTCAATTGGATTGATTTATTTCCTCTTGCTGAAAAATAGAGGTCAGTGTCACTTTATAACAGCACGAATGATTATGCATTACTCAAAAATTAGGGAACATTTTAGCAAACAGACCTTTAGAGAGTTACTACAGGTTTTTGCTGGTTTAAGCCTTATCAATAAACAATTGATCACTCAGAGTAAAGGGATTTAGAATTACTGAGTTATATTTTTAAGAATTGTAATGGTATGACAAAAGAGCTGGTTTATGATAAAAGTTGTTTTTTTTTTAAGTACTAAATGGAGATTTTTAGGTCATTCAAAGATTTACATTATCAGTATCAATTTTTTTTTCTAATGAAGAATCCAGGATAATTGTACCTGATCAGAATGCATTTTCTTGATTCTGTGAAAATGTACTCCTGGGGAAAATAGTAAAATACTAAAATTGAGCATAATTTATATTATTATTACTTTAGCAATTAACTAAATACTAGTACTAGTTAATCCCTGATGCAATTCTTAATACATAATGATATGATAGATGAAGATAATGCCTTCTTATTTGCCATGGCAGAATACCTGTGCATTTATTCTGAAAGCAGTATCAGAACATTAGTGTATACATTAAGAGAAAAGGCATTAAAATATGGCCTGCTTTCCTATCTTTGAAATACTGGTCTGTTCCATCAAGTTCTGGTTTGTTGAGCATGGTTTTTGCAGTGATAATAAAATGTAAATTTTGCAGGAATGGATGGATGGTTACATCAAGCACAGTACCTAGTATCTCACTTACATTATTTCATTTAGTTCTTTTTTTTTTTTTTTACACTTAGTTCTTAACCCTGTGAGCTCAGTGGTATTATCTCATTTTGCACTTGAGGAAACTGGGGCATGGAGAAGCTAAGTATCTTGTTAATGTCAGACAACTAGTTAGAATCACAGTGCAATCTCTGTCTAACTACAAAAACCATGTTCTTTTTATTTTCTTAATTACATGCAGTCATCTAATATTCATTCGATGTCTGAAAATCCATGTTAAGGTCATGAAGTTTTATTTCATTTTCTGAAGTAATAAGAGGTAAATGAAAAATACACAAAATCATAAACTTCTTTTGTTAGATTTCTGGAAAAGGGGAAAGAGAATAGGAGAACAGATAATAGTAGAATGGCGTCTAACATTTACTTATTTCACATGTGCATTATTAGTCATTATATCAAGAATATTTACTGAGTTCTTATTGTGTACCAAACACTATGCATTCATGTGATTATCTAAACTTTATAATGAGGGTACCTAGACTAGGTAGGTTTTCTGTCCCCCAGAAATCTGTAACTCTAGTAATGGGAATTTGGGATCTATTTTTACCATTACAAAAAATTGACATTTTTCCATGTTTGTGCATTGTGAGATTATTTAGGCTAACTAAATTTCTTTGCTTCTTCACTTAAATTACATCAACCAGTGTGGTAGCATTATTTTTTTTTTCTATGCTGATCAGATGTTTCGACTGGCAGATACATGCTTTTAATTTATAAAACACATTGATTATTAATAAATCATGTTTGTTAGTCTTTGAGAACATGAAGTTTTGGATTTAGTATAAAGGAGGAGAAAAGCAATAAAAGGGAAGAAATTCTTGTTGATTAAATGTTTGGAAATGATTGCACTGATGTCTATGTGGATCTTTCTTAATGAAATATTTTTATACTTACATGAATGATCATCAATAAAATATTCTTTTTTTTTTCCTTTTTGGTCTGCAAAGTTGTTGACTTTTAAAATGACAGAATCCCAGGTTCATTTCATTGCACATATATCTCTCAATTGACCAGCCAGTGAGCTCAGTCTTCAGAACTGATCAATCAATCATTGTGAGGCATCTAGGATTTTCAGATAGCGGATGTAAATTGAGCAATTTATTAGAACAAAGAAAGCTCTGAGAAGTCTTTACATAAAATAATTCATTTGAATATCAAACCATAGACAAATAAGAAAAAAGAGCTTACTGGTAGGGAGAATGACGCTTTATCCAATATTTT
>NW_012139413.1:7187749-7198541 GCF_000956105.1 Propithecus coquereli
ATGTCTTCTATTATGTCACATCTAAATGCAGTGTACTGGAGAATATAGTGATAGTATCATGGCACACTACTGAGCAACAAAGAAGAATGAATTATTGATACAAGCAACAACTTGAATGAATTTCAAGATAATTATACTGAGTGAAAAGCCAATTCCCAAAGATTACACACTGTGTGATGTCATTTATCTCACATTCTTGAAATGACAAAATTATAGAAATGGAGAACAGATTAACAGTTGCTAGGGGTGATGGAGGAGTTGGTGTAAGGTGGGCAGAAGGGTGTTGGATATGGTCATAGAAGAGCAAAACAAGGCATCTTTATTGATGATGGAACTGTTTTGTATCTTGACTCTGGTGGTGGATACTTGAGCCTGAACATGTGATAAAAGTGCATAGAACTACACACACACACAAACACACACACACATACATATACATACACACACACGACTAGAAGTAAAACTAAGGAAATCTGAGTAAGATGAGTGTATTATATCAATGCTGATATCCTGGTTGTGATATTGTCCTATAATTTTCCAAGACGTCATCATTGTGGGAAACTGGGTAAAGAATACTAGGGAATACTCTGTAATATTCCTTGCAACTGAATGTGAATATACAATTATCTAAAAAAAATTAATTCTAATAATCATAAGATGTAGCAAAAGGAACCTGGAAAGGGAAAAATTTCAGTGAGCTTTGGAACCTGCTGTTTTTCCCGATTTCTAAACAGCCAGAGAACTGAGGTTGTGATGCTTTTGACAGATTGTAAAATTTTAGCAGGCTAGCAGGCAGATCAACAGGACTGGAGGTTAACAAGGGCCAGATAGACATTAGAACAAGACCTGGCCCTGGGACCAGAGCCCTGCTATGTTCCAAATCAGTGCAAATCTCACACGAAGAATTTTAGCCAGTCCACTCTTCTTGGTCCTTGACAGCGGCCATTCAGCTCCCGGTAATTGCTAAAACATAGAAAATATACATGCTGTGTTTTTCAGAGAATATGAAGTATTTTTGTGCTTTTAAAATGATGGCAATGAGTTAAATGAATAACTTATTTTATGTGCATACTTTTGCTTTACTTTTCGTAAAAATTCACAAATTAGGAAATATATTTAATTCAAATAAGATTTTTATTGTGCACATGTAGTCACAGCATACTGGAAATATTAAGTAAATACATATCTTTAGTCTTAAGAATGCCTAAATTTCTGCACATCTCAACATACTACAAAGTGATTATCATATTTGCTTATAGTTATTTGTTCATACGTGTCTTGCCTGACTAGACATCAAGTCCTAGGATTGTGGAATAATTCTTCTTTATTTGTTTGTGTCTCTCTTCTTCCTTTGACCACCATCCTTTTACTCCAGGCCTGAATGTCTAGTATAATAACATACAAATTAATGCTTGTTGAATTAATTTAAAAGTGAATGATAAGGGAAAAAAGTCCAGCAATACAGCATATATGAATTTTGAGGGCATATTAAATTTCTAGGGAAGTAAATTCTAAATAGAGTCAGAAGTGAAGGAGCTGAGACCCAGGGAAAGAATATTTGTATAGTCATCAGAAAAGTGCTTCGTCAAGGACTGGGGTAGGCTGCACAGATATCCTGGCAGCTGTCAGGTGAAAGTTGCCTATCATCTGGCCAGAAGGGTGGTCTAGAGACCAAGATTCACACCCAGGGATACAAATCAGAAGTCGAATACATGGCATGTTGTCTCTCACCAGACCTAAATGTAGTGCTATCTTGCATCTAATTGGAGGTTGATGCTAGAATATCTTTCAGACATTCAGGCTAGTCCAGAAACACATACGAAATACAAACCGTTCATGCATGTAATTTCATGTATCTCATTTATGTTTCTTTTGTCTGCTTTCATTGCATGGTTTTCATTTGCTTTAATTTACTAATAAATTTGTCATGTAAAATCTTCAAGTTGCCTGTAAATTATTGAGGAGAGAAATTGATTTTTACTTCCTTAGTAAAAAATTTTTAAACCAGGATACTTTCTCCACAGATGAACAGAAATATTGTTGCCAAAGACCACCATATAGATTTGATAACTTTATAACCAATCTATGAAGCTTATGCATTCTAAACATGCATTTAAAAAGAAACATTTTCAACACAGAGAGGGAGATAGAGAGATATAAATATTTAGCTCCATGGGAAAAAAGAATTATTATCAATATAGACTATAAACAACAAGGCATTATGTGTAAAGGACTTCAATAATTTCCATAACAACCCTCCCTGTATTGTGTATTAATTTTCACATTTCGTAAGCACAAGAATCAAACCTTGGAAACATTAAGTAATTGATTCAAAGTCACACAAAAATACTGGAGATGGGGTTAAATTTGAGTGCTGATGACAGAGTCCTATTCATTCTGCAACACCAAGTAGCTATTTTCAGAACAAAATAAAAAGAGAGAGAGAGAGAGAGAGAGAGAGAGAGAGAGAGAGAGAAAACAAGGAGGGGAGGAGACCTTGTTTCATATGATTTAATTTTTAGTTATCTACAATTTCAGCTGTAATTTTCTTTATTCCTATCCAGTTCTGTATGTGGGATGGTGTATGTATAATTTCCTCTGTTTGTCCTTATCTTGCTATATATGGAAGGATTCATGTTATTGGCTGTTGAAATGGCTTCTGAATTGAAATACGGTACATCTAGTCAACATGAGTGCCCACAGGTCTTAACATGACAAGGGAAGTTCATTCTCACAGAGTCTCTCATAGTCATTCAGCAAACGTATATTAAATGCTTGCTGTGTACTGGGAATACTGTGTTCTATGTACTGGGAAGACAAAGGTGAATATGACATGGTTCCTGGTTTTAAGAAACATACAGACTGGTAGAGAGGTCTATGTACAAACAGTGAATAGATGCATCAATACAGGGAAGCAAAGAGCCATTGGTTGTACAAAGAAGGGCAAGCTTAACCATTCCTGGTTATTATGAAGCTGTGGGGAAACTAGAACAGGCTTCACAGAGGATGTGATGCTTGACCATATATTGAAGGAATAGTAGCTGAAGATGAGGCTTAGAGAGGTACTCTGGGGTCAAATTTTAAAGGACCTTCTACCCTTGCCAAGAGGTTAGACTTCATTCTCTTGGTAAAGAAAACAATTCATGGGCTATTTTTTTTTTAATCAGGTGAGCAATATGATCAGATGCAAATTTCAAAATGATTCCTTTGGCAACCATATGGAAAACTGATTTTAAAAAACTGAAAGCAGAAAATTAAGGGGGCAGACTTAATCCAGGTGAGAAATATTGGGGGCTTCAATAAGGCAGGGTCAGTGGGAGTTGAAAAGATGGGCAGATTTTATAGGTACTTAAGAGAACTTGTTGCTTTACAATATGCTGGAATTGAAGAGTCTGCAATAACTGGGTGGTTCCGTTAACTGAGAGCAAAATTATAGTAAGTAGAGCAGGGTTTAGTTAGGAATTAAATGAATTAGTTTAGGTAAGTTGTTGAGTTTGAGGATATTCTGGAAACCACCAATTAGTACTGAGCCAGTCTGTCAGTAAAAAGATTTTCATTCTTCTGTGTTATGTAGCCTAGATGTAAAAAGAAAAATGTACAGAGACATTGCAGAAATGATTTATGATCTAGGGTTGATGAAAGACAAGTAAATGAGTTGATTGAGATTTTCAGTAAAAGAAGAATGTAAGTGGTTCACCAGAGTTAGTAAAAAAGGAAAAGGACAGGAAGAAACTGATAGATTGACAGAAAATGTGCAGCTCAAGAAATTAAAGGTTTCAGGATTTCAAAAAAGATAAAAGAATGAAGGAGCTGAATGAAAATAGTTTAAAGATTCTACAGGACGAACTAATTCTGAGTCATATGGTATTCTATAGATTAGGGCTATGTGAGTGGGTTGCTGAAATTATGTGGGGATAAATGCTTTATAGGGGAGGAGATAAAAAAGACTGAGAAGAAAGGAAAGTGGACAGGTTATCTCCATGCATCACAATCACTCAATATTATTACATGAATCAGGTTGGAGAGGTATACTGTAAGCCAGGAGTTAATTTTTTCTGTAAGTGTAGAATGACTTGGAGGTCAGTGGAAGAAATGATTAAAGGGGAGTAGAGGGTTGTATAGTAAAATTATATTGGTTTCAGGGAAGAAAAATGTTTTAAAGAATGGATTAATTATATTCTTAAACTTGAAGTAAGAAACTAGGATAATACCTGGGGTAGTATCTGCACCCAGTTTTAGTAATTGTTACACCATGATAAACTAGCTGTATGTACTCCATGACTAGATAATGGCCACCAACAAATGAGACATGGAAACCTGCTCTATGTCTTAAATAATACAGCATGTTTTATGATAGAAGTTCTTTGGAAAGTTCATGCTGAGGGAACAATTAATTACGATTGGGAGGAAAAATCAGGGAATGTTTTATCAAAGAGAAAATGTTGGACCGATACTTGAAAGGTATATAAGAATTTGGCTGAAACAAACAAAAAAAAAAAAAGGAGCGAGAGAGAGAGAAAGAAAGATAAAGGAGTATTCTAAAGCTGGAGTGAAAAGAAGATGAGGATGGGGAGATTTTATCCTAGAGGGAAAGGAGGTTTTGGAAACTTTGTCTTGTTTTGTTCTGTTTTCTTAGTAGGGGTAGTGGTATAGACAAAAGAGTAGGAGGTATTTTAGTTAGAACTCATGAAAAATTCAATAAGAGATGCTGAGCTTTGTGCTAATTTATATTACTATACTGCAACTTTCTTAGGAATTTTATTTATTGTATATATTGTTTCTGGATAAATCAATTTGTGTAAAGATAACTTAGTATTAATTTGAAAAAGGAGATGCCATTTTGTGGATGATCAGAAATATACCATTAGTATTATAAATCACCACCATCACAGTTCTAGAAAATCCTCAACTAAAAGCAAAGATTAGAAGGTCAAATGCAACTTTTGGATCAACTTGAAATATATTCAGTCACCAGTTTTTAAAACAATGTTCTCTTTGTTATGAAGTGGTAATTTTTTTAAAATTCTAAAAAACTAAATTCTGTTTAAGTTTTAATTCTGTGAATGTTGAGCTACAAAATGGATCAAAATCATGATCCTGGTGTTTGCTCGCTAACACCATTTTATGACAATGTTGAGATTCTGGCATATATATAAAATGTATTAATGGCAAGTAGTTGAAGGAGAGGAAATTTGTTGGAAATCAAGTTAGACCTATGTCATTAGGGGACACGTATGGAAACTGATGTAACGTAGGGACCTGGATAAAATGTTTATTTGTTTCAGTTCTTGGTTCAGAAAACTTTTTTACCTGGACCAAGAACTGAAGCAAATGTACTCTTTCTGGCTCCAACTTAAGCAATTTGATGCCTTGGAATTGGAATTTGAGATGTGTGAAACTGGGTCAGATTTTCTTTCTGCTTCAGGCTATATATTAATATATGTATGTGTGTGTACATATATATATCTATATATAAAACAACTAGAACAATTAGTCTTAAAGCTTGTCCATTTGCTTCACATTAAAGCTGTATCTTTATATTCTTTCTCCAGGAGTTTTAGCTACATAATAATAATTTTATCTGAAATTTGTTAGACTATCAAATGCATGATGACAGGATTGACTGTTAACTTTGTATATGTTTAGTCTATTCTGTCTCCAAAATATATGCAACATTTTCTGTCCTTTGAGATGAGATAAGCAGAAGTCGTTTTATATGCTGAGTACTATTTTTTAATATGGTAAAAAATGGGAACATGAAATGTTTGTTCCAAGCCAAGGTAACAGTGACTTTGTGGTCAATGTCTGGATATGAAAGAGAAATAGAGGAAGATTGATGTTTTGATGGATAATAATTGACTCTTAGCTGTTCTCACTTTTCTAAAGGCAAGAATGAATTTGCACTGATGCTTCCTTGCTGTCATTCTAAATAATATATTTCTGTGGATTGAGCTGTTATCAGTAATCGTAAGTAGGTATTTTTGTGACAGTCAGTCTTCTGGAGGCTGCGTGATGCATCCATCCTTGGCCTCTCCAACTCTCCCTGGCTAACGTGTTTGAGGTTTCCATTTGTGCACTTCCTACCTCTCAGGGATAAATCTGCACAGTCTTTCTAGTACTGTTGTTACCAGGAACTCTCTGAGTAAGAAGCATTTTAGGCTCTGATTGAGCACTTGGGCTCTATACTCATTCTGCCAGTAAGTACTTGCTAATGCTTTGATTGGGCATGTCATTTAAGCTCTCTACATCATGTTCCTTCACTGACAATGGGAATATTGATGGACAGTAACCTACCTCATGGGGACATTGTCAAACTGAATGAGAAGGCATGTGATACCCTCAGTATAGTGCTAATAAATGCTCAATAATCGCTTGGTATTGTACTTATTTTGATGTTTTTTGGGAATTCATTTGACTACCTTGTCAACTTTATTTCAGAAACACTTGAACATAATATCTGTAAAGCATTCTGAGATTCATGAAATTAACTTACTAAGAATTAACAGATGGTATAAGCCCTATTTAGTAGGAAAGTGGGCTGAGAAGTCTGTTAGACCTGATCTGAACCTGACTATGCCATTTACTAAGTGTTTTTCTGTGGGCAATCTGTTTAAACTCCCTTTGGTCTAAAAGGCTTCTTACTCATTTTTGAAATAGTGGGAATAATAGTACCCACCTCATAAGGTTTTGAAAGAATCAGATGGGAAAGTGTATATACACCACTTCACATACTAGCTGAATTCAAGATATGATAACTACTGTTATGATTAATATCATTTTCAAATTTTCATAAAAAGATTCCCTTTAAGAAGTTGTCTCTGCCCACCTGTAATAGCAATAGTGATTACTACATAAGCCATGATATTCCATGTCTACGAACTTAAGTCTTTTAAATTGTTGCCTGAGGTGTCAATAAATTATAAACTATAAAATAGTGGATGTTGAAACCTGAGGTTCATATCAAATTTAGATATTTATTTAGTTGAAAAAAGCCACTAAAGCTATTGTAATTTAAGGAGTTTTCTCCAGCATGAGAGAATATTTAGAGATTTTTATTAAATTGTCATTCTATATAAGTTGCTGGTCTTGCAACTGTTGACAGAGATTAAAACTGTGCTTTTCATTATAGGGCATTCTGTATACAGTATGCATTTTTGTGGTTAGTTTTACAAAATAAATTTAAATATCGCTTCTTTCCACTTAGTATTAATATGCAGCTGGCATGTGTTTATAAATGATGTGTAAGTAGCTCTGTTTTGCTGCTTATAAAATACAGAGAGCTCTTATGATTTGCTTTTCTTTCATTTTTATCCCCTGTGTCCTCAGTGTAAAAATTATCATTTCTCCACATTTCAAGTCCTCCTTCGCTTCCCCTT
Source organism: Propithecus coquereli (assembly GCF_000956105.1). Taxonomy (NCBI): domain Eukaryota; kingdom Metazoa; phylum Chordata; class Mammalia; order Primates; family Indriidae; genus Propithecus; species Propithecus coquereli. The sequence goes on from NW_012139413.1 coordinate 7,195,126, forward strand.
CCCCTGCTCCTGCCCCCATGACTTGAATAGTGCTTCATGCACACTACATTTAGTGAGTGCTGCTATTATCTCTTTGGGAAACAGAGCTGGAATTTCCCCAGATCCCACTAAGCTTCCTCAGCCTGTCAGTATTGAGGATGTGGAATTGACTCCAAATAGGAGGATCTCCGAGTGACAAAAAAATCACTGTTGCTGAGATGTGAAAATTAGAGAAAAGGCTGGATTTGATAACATGGAGGTAACAATTCAAAATATGATTTTCTTGCCCCATTTCTTTCACTTCCTATTTTCATGGCAATCAAAAACTTAATTATTTAATTTTAAGGTAAGCATTTACTGTGAACAAATCATTTACTCTCATTTAACTTCAGATCCCATCCACACAATTAAAACACAAGTAATTTCCCTCACTTGGTTGTTCTGATCAAAGAAGATAACATACATAAAGGCACAGGATAAGCTATAAGGTTGGTAACAGTGTGTCAGGTATTATGCTTTATGCCTTGCATATGTTTTCAAATTTAATCATCATGTCAACCCTAAGAGATGCATATTATCATCATTTTGCATATGAAGAAAAAAAGGGCAAATAAAGACACATGCTGGTAAATGGTTGTTGGGCTTGATTTTAGTCCAGATCCAGCTGATTTCAAAGCTAGTGGTTTTTATTTTTTATCACAATATACAAATATATTGTTATTGTTAATTATATATAACAAGTGCCCCTTATTTTATTGGTATACTGAAATTCAAACTTAGTAAAATAACTTGGAGTGATTATTAATTTTTCAAAAGAATTCTTTGTTTTTGAAGATACAACAATGTCTTTTTTTATAGAACATTTTCTTTTAGTGCAATTAAGGTACAATTTGATTTTTAAAGACTTCGCTTCTATACAACTTTCTAGGAATATATGTGCACTAGTCCATTTTGCATTGCTATAAAGGAAATATCTGCGAATGGGTAATTTATAAAGAAAAGAGGTTTACTTGGGTCATGGTTCTGCAGGATGTACAACCATGGCCTCAGTATTTGTTTCTGGCAAGGGCTTCAGGGAGCTTCCCATCAAGGCAGAAGGCGAAGGGAGAGCAGGTGTGTCACAAGGTGAGAGAAGGAGCAGAGGGAGGAAGTTGTGCCAGGCTCTTTTAAACAATCAACTCTTGCATGAGCTAACAAAGGGAGAAATTTCTCGTTATCATAGGGAGGGCACCAAACTATTCATGAGGGATCTGCCCTTGTGACCCAAATAACTCCCAATCTGCCCTGTCTCCTACACTTGGTATCAAATTTCAACATGAGATTTGGAGAGGGCAAACATACAAACCGTATCAATGTGTTTTGAATAGACTGATGTAACCCTACGGTTTCTTTTTGCTTTGAGCTCGGGAAATAGATGAAGCAGGTTAAATGTCAGAACTTATGTAGTGTGCTTTCCATGTCTTCACAATAATGTAAGTCTGAGGTGTACCTGGGTAAGAGATGTAAACGATGTTTATTGCTCTAATTCACTTACAGGCCGTTAGCTTTCCACACATTTGGGCTTTAAATAACTAGATGAAAGGAAAAAAATGCCTGTGAAATTCAAAGAATTCAATTTTTAAAATGTGCTGAAGTGGTCCCACTAGATCCCTGAGCTCATGTGTGATGTCCAATTTAGAGCATATTAGAAATATAAGTCACAGAATCAGGTTATTGTTTGCGTTTTGGTTTGTGCTAAAATTACATACTGAAAATTTGCACAAAGTGAGTTTGTCGTGGTAAAGATACTGGAAATTTGAAAGTTGTGTCTTAATTGAATTGACTATATAGTCATCTCAACTTAGTATTTTCTAGGCCACAGCAGTTAAAATCATAACTAAGCTATTTTAAAACCCAATGAGTGAACAATGGAATGTTATTCCAAAAGCCTTTAAAGGTAAATAATCCTTGCCTTACATCTGATAATTCAGAAGTTATTGTTTTTAATAATGTTCTTTTGCATTGTAGATAATACATTATTTCACATTGATAGAATTTAATTTGTGCTGCCATTTTAATCCTCTCTGCCCCAGTATGGCACCAGATGATTCTTACCATAATGTTAGCCCTTATTATTAGACCATTTAACGGCCTTTCTCTTTAATAATGGGAACTCATTTAATAATGCATGGATGGTGTTACATTAAAGATAATTACAGGATACCTAGTAGTTGCTCTAGTTAAAAATAAATTTAAATAAGTTGCTCCCAATATTGCAATAAACACAAAATGAAGCTTATTGGTAATTACTAATTATGAGACAAAATCATTAAGAGCCCTGTGGACAAGAAGAGAACAGACTTGAATCATTTTTTATGTGTGGTTAAGACATCTTCCCAGGTTTTATGAGCTATGAGGGTTGAAGTTATTCATATCTTATGAAAATTAAATGCTAAATGTGTTTTAAATGCATCAATAATTTGAAGTGTCCTAAATGCTATTATAAAAATGCTCCCAAAATTCCTAGTTAAACAATATTGCTGAGTGATGTTTGAAACCTTAAGTTAATAGTTATCACTGCTGCCCTCAAACCCTGCATAGAATGAGGGCTGCCAGGTAGTGATTCTGAAGAAAAGAGGATATTAGAATCCCATTGTCAGATATAGGCTAGAAATCAGTGATCGAAGATGGTGATCCCTCAGTTGATAGGGCGGGAAGGTAGCTGTGTCACCTAAGGACTCAAATCCAGGAAATTTGGCAAATCAGTCTAAAAGTACCAAGACTGGGCGATCCCACATGACTCTGAAGTCAAGACTGGACCTTTTGTACATGCTGTGTCAAAAAGTTAAGCATGATGAGAGGGTTTAATGTGAGCATGGACAAATCATTTATTATTCATTTACCTCTGATTCTGTCATACAATTAAAATAAAATTAATGCTCCTCTCATTTAGTTGAAAGGATCAAAACCTGAATTCATGAGATGGGAGTGGGAATAGGTAGACTTTATCAAGCTACAAGAAGCGTAAAGGGAAGAGGAAGAAGAAGAGGCATGGCAAATTTTGACAATCACTGAACATACTTACTCACTTGGGAAAGTGGCTAGCAGGTTATTTCCAAATCTTAAAAAAATTTATAAGGAAATACATTGAGTTAAGCCCAAGGCAAGAACTTGTTCTTTTGTTCACCGTACACAATTGATTTTTCGTAGCATAACTCTGGAGCAACACTGAAATAACCGTGGAATGGGAGAAATTTTAGATTATTTTTGAGTTGCTGAATTCAGAGTTCTCTTAATATTGTATTGAGATAAAAAAGTGAACACAAAGTATTTGACTAAAAAAAAAAAAAAAAAAAAAAGAAAAAGAAGAAGCAAAATAACCGCAGCTGTTCAATGAGTGAAAGTTCCTTTTACTTCCTCTCCTCGTTTTCATTTTTAAACAGGGATTTTAACTTTAC
>NW_012139413.1:7198961-7217072 GCF_000956105.1 Propithecus coquereli
GTGAGCCACCGTGCCCGGCCTCCCTGGGGATTTTTAAGAGTAGTTAATTTTATTGTAATCACTATGTAAATTTTCCCCAAGTTCCAATCATAGGTATGCTATTGCTTACCCATGCTTCCCCTAGTCATATAGAAAAGATTAGTAAACTATTCCAACATCCTGCATTTAAATAGACCCAAAGTTCATATGAAATCTGAACTGTGTGTATGGTAATGTGTGTCCAGGAGGAGTGGTTATTGTGGGTGGGAAAGCGTGCAGCATTGGGACAGCAGTGGTCTATGAATGTTGGGTTCGCCTGTGGTTGTGAATAAATTCCAGATAGAATCTACGATCAGGTATTTGCTTCAGATTTTGGACTTAACCATGAGTTTGTAGAACCACGGTAGATTCCTCCATTGCATTAGTTCTCAATACGATAGACCCAATAAATCCTTTGTATAAAACCTTTTGCAATGTACTTTTTAGTAAAATGAAGCTAATTGATATTGTCTACTTACACATGTGATTTTTAAAAGTAATTTTAAAATGATATATACTTTATTATGTAAATGTATGGGTATGGCTTCACTAGAAGATACGTGAAATCGATGCTTATAATGGTTCTATATATAGGATCACTAAGATAGAATGGCTAATATACAGACGGACATTAATGTGCTGTGTTAGGGACTGAAATACCAGGAGCAGCTCTGCTGTCAGTACTTGATTTTCCTAAATGGTAACTGAGCCTTGACAAAGTTCTGATAAATAAAATAAAAATATCCCTGGATTCATAAAATAGTTTTATTTTTAAAGAATTTATGTTTATACTAAAGAGTGACAAAAATAAAATGTTTAAATATTGATGTGTCAAAAGGTTATGGGCTTATATAACTATACATAGTTCTTTCACACACACAAATATGTGCATGTATATATATATAGAGATATATATTCAGCAAGATATTTGAAAGTTAGGTCAGGTGTAGGATAATTCTTTACAGGATTGTTCTTTGAATGCAGAACAGCTAGCAAGTAGAGTCATGTGATCAATGAAAGAGCCTCCCAGATTTAAAAGTAAACAAATGACAGTCTAGAGGACACCACCACTTCAGGGGACAACTGTTGCTATATATTAGTGCACCAACATTTTAAATCTCAATTAAATTTCAGGAAATATTAGTTCTCTAAGAAAGATCTAAAATCAAATAGAATGGTAGGGAAAGTAATAATAATACGACTCTCTAGTGTTTAAAATGTTTGATATTATGAGCCTTCTGCAGTTCATACATAGAGCTGTTTTCATTTGGGTTGTATACCTAGACTAAATCTGAGTGAGATACTGCTGGCCATATACCTTTTCAAAGCCCTTTTCTTTAAATATTAAATGATACTGCATGTTCTTCCTACTTGTGAATCCCATGACATAATGTATGTGAACCTGCTTTGTAAACTGTTGAGCCAATTATGAATGTTATCAATTCCACTATGAAGATTGTCTTAAATACTGACACAAGGATTTGTTCATAGGTCCTGAGAAAGCAATGGAATCCTCTTATTTCATTTGCTCTCCTGGGGTAGTAAGTTTAAGTAAGCTTATACAAAGTTAATGATTCATTAGGCTTTGAGTTTTGGCCTGCAAAAACAATGCTATTTCCTTAGGACTTTGTATTCCTCTGAGTGCTTCATGCCTGGGCAGTAGAGAGGGACTAAAAAAGTCATTCGCATTTCCTTTTTAATCATGGCAATACACTGAAATCAAAGAATCGTAGCTGTTTAGAGAGCCCTTTAATTGTTTCAGTCATTAAAATAAAGCTGTTTATTGAACATTAAACATATGCCAGACGCTATGTTATTAAAGATCTTGTAGGCAAGTCCCATGGTCTCTTACTCCAACTGGATATGTAGGAAAACCAATCTTGCCTTTCTCTATTGGTAAAAAATTAAGTGTCTGATCTGTTTTCAAGTGTAGGTGAAACAGCATAAAATAAACATTCTTTATAGTCAGCATTCTGTCCCTAACACAAAGAAATAATAAACGCTTGAGGTGATACATACTCCAATTACCCCGATTTGATTAATACACATTTTATATCTGTATCAAAACATCACAGTACCCTATAAATATATACAACTATTATGTACCCATAATTAAAAATTAAAAAATAATTAAAAAATTAAAATCTGCCAACTCAACAACAACAAAAACTCTAATGGACAAAATTGCTAATTTCTGTGAAGCCCTCCTCCTACTGCCTTTTCACTCCCTAAAATGGTGCCAAAGATATTGGGGAAGGAAGTTAGACATACAAGACTGTGGTGAAACATTGGATTTTTCTGTGTCATTATCCTATTGTCACGTTTGGTCTCTGCACCTTCCATTGGTGTGTGCCAATTATTGTTTACTGACATCTGCACCTAATATGATTTGTGTTCTGCTCTGATATATCCTGATCTGCTCTGACTACCTGCCTTGGCCCCATTTGGCTCCATGAAAGTCAGACCCTACTTTCTGCCCTGAGTCAACTGCAGCCCCAGCTTTGGATTCCTGTGGATTATGTTGGTGGAACTGCACCACAGGCCGCTTGTTCTCAATTCAACATCCTGGCCATGCAGGATTGTGCTTGCAGCAGGGCAAAACCAAACCCAAGATTGTCCCCTCTGGTCCTAAGGGTATGGATTGAATTTTGACATAGGACAATATAGGGTTATCTCGTAAGGAGGCCTCATCAGAAGTTATAGAGACTGGGGTAATGGAGAAGCCAGCCCCAATCTGCTGGTAAGGTTAAGCTCGCTTCCCCTATGGCCCCTCTCTGTCTGTTGGACAAATGGGTAGGAAAGTTAGGACAGACCCCCGCTGGAATGGCTCTTCAGCTTTTCTTTCCTCCTCCCAGTATTCTCTGAGGCCAGAAAAAGAAAGTGGAATTTGACTCCACAGCCTTTTCCTGTCAGCACTTTAAGTCTGACCTTCGTTACCCAAAAGGAGGAGCCAAAGGAATTTTGACAATATCTTCCAAGTCATGGCCCAGATTACAAGGCCCATGTGTGCTGCAAAATCATATGTTGAATATCAAAAGCTGAATTTTATCTCGACTTTTTTTCTGCATTCTGTCTGTAACAAATCTTAATCCTCACACTCTACCTTGCTCCATTCAATTAGGCGCCTTGAGTGAACTATAGTGGAAATTTTGTTCTCAAAAATGCAAACTAGAAAAGCACTTTAATAATTTTCAAAATATATCCCCCATAAACTAGATGTTGGAGATGCAATGGTGGAGAGGACAGACGTGATCCCTTACTCCCGTAGAGCCTATGTATGATTCATGGGGAATGAGCTCAGGATAAGTAAATACAAATAAAATAAATAGGGAGTAGTTTTATGAAAGAAATAAACAAAATGTTAAGGTAGTGAATATTCAGAGCTTTAAAGAAATTAGGTGGTTCTAGTCTTTTGTCTAAATTTGAAGAAACTCAGACTTAGAAATCTCCAAATATTAATCATTTAGTTACTGGAAGTCAGAAGGGGTGGCAGGACTCCACAATCCTTACTGAGTGAACCCATTCCACAGGTGACACTTAAAAATATAAAATGAAATAATAGTTCTGGCATGGGTCCAGGTTAGAGTGGCTTGTATTAAACATTATGCTGTAAGATATTTGCAGAGTCTCTGCTCTAACTAAACTGGCTGCTCTCTACCCCCATCATGACTTATATGTTCCATACCTTTAAGATTTCTTGTTTCTCATTCCTGGAATGTCATCTCCTTTCACTTCTAGCATTATAATTTTTATTCCTGCTCAGATACATTCTTATTTATTATTCTAACTCTGATGATTGCATCAAGAAATAAGCTCTCAGCTCTTGAAATTACCTTATGTGAGATCTTTCACATATTGCCTGAATTATTGTTTCATTTCTCACTGAGTTGAAAGCTTTTTGTGGTCCAAATAATATATACGGTAAATTTATGTAGTGCTTTTCTCACCGTTATCAGTAAATATTGGGTGAATGAATACATGATGTATGCATTGAAAGTCCATGATTCTAGATTCCATAGAAACACCTAGTAAATGAATGGTTCAAGGACTGCATAATCTAGTCCAGTTAATGAAGGACGTAGTTTCTGATTCTGTTTACAGCAACATTGAATGCATATAAGAATAAAAGCACAATGAATCATAGATTTTTTAAAAAGGTAAAAAAGAACAAGAAACACAGATACTTGACTAATTATAGTTTGTGTATGGGGAGATTAGAGCCAAGTGTGGTTAGTGAAGGGAGCCAAAGGCAGAAAGATTGGCGCTTAAACCATTTTTGAAGTACAGGCTGAACAGGTTGTGGTGTCTTAGGGAAAGTGCCTTAGGGGAAGCTGTAAAAATTACAGAAGTCATAGAAAGGTGAACACAAATTTTGTGTAGAGTATAATATGTTGATATACCTCACCGAAGTATTAGCTGGGGAATCTAGGGAATGGGGGAGTGGAAGCTTTGAAGCCTGAGGTTAGGAGTCTTAATCATATTCGAGGGATAATTGGGAGCCATTGTTGGCTTCTTAGAAGAGGAACTTGAAATAACATTCAGGGAATACTCCTACTCCCGCCCTTTGCTCATGCTGTTTTCCCATCTGGAAGATTTCTTTTCTTTTTCTCTCAACCTCTAATCTTTAGCCCATTTCTTCAAGGCTTAATTCATGTTCCACCATCTCTGAAGCTTTTCTGATGATTCCAACCAATGTGTTCTCATGCGTTTCTCTTTCTTCTTCCCTCTTCTCTCTTTTTCTCTCTCTCCATACACTCTGCATTTATTGCTTTCACTACAAAAGTAGTACCTTTCTTAATTTTATCTTCTTAATTTCTAACTGACTGTTTAAAATATTTTAAAATGTGCTTTTGTTGACTAGTCCAGAGGTTCTTACTTATATGGAAAATGAGGTCTTTGCAGCCAAGGATTGTATATTATATTCTTGTATACTCCATCTAGCATAGATCTAGGTTCACGAGTGTTTCATATGTATCTTTAACTTAAAGTAGGAGAACTCATGATTCAAATATCAACTCAGAGATAAAGTTTGTTAGAAGAGACCTTAGAGGCCCTCTCCAGAGCTTGTGTTGGGGCCATACATGAAATCAATACCAGTGATTTGCATTACATTTTTGACCATTTGTGGTGTTATCTAACTGAATCATACACAACTGGTTCTGAATGATATTGATCTGCCTCAAAAACAAAAGAAAATGAAAACACAACAACAACAAATATTCTCTCTAGGTGAAATGTTTTTACTATTAAAGATTTTTGAAGACGAGTTATTGGCTTATAGATGGTAACTGAAAATAAAAATTAAATTCCCCTCTGTAGAAAGCTAAAATTGTCAAGTACGAGGCAACTTTTTGTAATAGTATACAAAATTAATTTTATTGCACTTAGCACACAATGTCTTGGATACTGTGGACTTAATAGATTAAAAATTAGTAGAAGATTTATTTTTCCAGTAGCCATAATTAGGAAATGAAATTCAATGTACTACTAATTACATTAAAATTTTTCATCATTATAATTCCTTTACATTTAGTTGTTAGAGATAAGAAATTCTCAGTTGAAATCAATATTTTGTTAAGCTCACTAGCATTTAAAGGAATAAATTGTTCTATTAATTGTTCTGCTGGTAAATGTCATGACATCACTTATCTACTGATGTCCGTTTTTTCAGATATAAAAGCTGTAAACCTTGTTTGACAGTTATCACTTCTCTGTGCATGGCAGAATTCCAGTTTTACTCAATTAGTAAAAATCAATGATCTAGTCACATTTGTGGTTTGAGGATTAACCGATGTGTCTCTATAGCTCCTAAATGCCATGTGACTGCTATATAATAAAGCGAGTGATCAGTTACAAAAATATAAAATACTAAATAAATGCAAAATATGACTTTTTCAACCACATTTCTCTGCAGAACAGAGGTAAGATTGGACTTTTCAAATATCTGCAGTGAGTGTTGAAAATCCTTGGTAACATACTACTTTAACATTTGTATTGAGTATTTTAGAAATGTGGTTGATGGCTGAGATTGGAAATGCACAGAAGGCTACAGAGCCCTAAAGGCAAAGGTGAGCTGCTTGAATTTAATATGAACTAAAATGATAATACCTTATACTTAAAAGCTAACTTTTTTGCAATATACTTAGGAGTCTTTAGCTGCATTACCTCTAATCTTCAGAATACATCTGTGAAAATGGTCTCTGTGAACGGGGTTAAATACATTGGAAAGAAACTGATGGAGATAAAGATAGGTCACTTCTCCATTAACAGGCGCTGTGTAGAGTCAAAAGCACACACCTGATCTCAAATACAGCTGATCACAAAAATATCTTATCCACCAATCAAGTCAAGTGTCCTTGCTGTTCTGCATGATTCAAATTTGTGTCCTAAAGAGATTTGTTGCATGATTTCTTCAGGAATACATTGAAAGTGACAGTAAAAACTAGAGTTATGAGAAGTTGGCTTAGAAATCTTTGTAAGGTAATTTTGTGGAAAAATAATAGAGCAAATGACTTTGATATTTTAAAGCAGAATGAAATAAAATGCTGGGGATCCTATGATATTGGAGGCAGTATTTTGGATGACTGGTGTACCGTCTGTAAAGTTAGTCCTTCATTTATTTTGGGATATTAGAATTTGTTTTAATTATGAACTTCAAGAAGGACCTGAAAAATTTACCTACCAAGTATGGAAAGCAAATGCTATTATTATAAATTCCTTCATGGATAGGCAGGTAGCATAAATATGTAACCTCGTGAGCATAGAAAACAATGGAGAATAATGGAACATGTGGAAAAAAGCTCAAACTTTACCCATACCTTCAAACACTACATAAGAAGTTACTTAAGATATTAACATGGTATTTATAAGCTAAAATTACTTATTTATTGAAGAAAATTTTCCTCACTAAGCATCACATTGACAACTTGTTTTATATTCATATTTTACTAGAATTTTAATTTATATTAGCCTTTACTCTTCTCAATTTAGTTAATGAATTAGATTTTTTTTCTCTAATATTGGCTATAGAGCAGAATAACAAATAAATAATGTTTGGGGAAGAAGATGACGCAAAAGCATCTTTTTGATGATCGGAAAATCATGAACAAAAGAAAACAGGAAAAGATGTTAGAAATAATGACAAAAAAGATGGATTTGCTAAAAAGCGTAAGAATCTATGTCTTTTGTGTTATTTTGGGTCTCTGGGATATCAAGAACAAATATTTTAAGAGAAAGTTGAAAGTGATGTATTGGAAAATAAGATTAAAGTGATTTTTTAAAAAACTATTAATATACAGATATTAGTTTAATCCATGCTGAAGAATGAAATTTGTAGAGAAAGTATAAAAGAACACACTTTAAGGACAGTACACCAGTGATGATAGGAAGAAATAAAAGGAAGATAAGGGAAAATGATAGGAAGAAAACAGTCCCTGGAAAGCAGGAGAGCCCAGGGGAAACTGAATCCCAAAGTATCACAGAGAGTGTTATGAGCCTGACTGACTCTATTAGCGATTTTGTATGACAAATATTGCTTTTGATAGTGGGAGTTGTGAAACTCAGTGTTTTTTCTCTTTGTGCTCTGAATTAAATAAGATCAATTGTCAGTTATGTTTCTTCTTCTGTATGTTTGTCAGTAAACCATTGAGGGAAGCTTAGGAGAGGATATGACAAAACGAGAAATCAACTAAAACCTTGCATAATGTAGAGGTGCTGAACTAACTGGTAAGGGTTTGAACACTTGGGGCCCAAATGGGTTACTGAAAGCTTGTGAACAGGCAAGGTCTCATTTAATGTCTCATTGTGTTTGGTTCATTGGGACATATTGATATGTACATTATTGAGAGCTTCAAATAAATCAGGGTATGACTTGACTCAACAGGATATATTTTCCTATCATATTGCTTTGGGTGACAAAAGGAAGCAGAATTAAACAAGGTTTTGTTTGCTTGTCAGAGTGTGTGTTTGGGTAAATAGGACATGCTTTTGAGCATAGCTTCAGGTATCCGGAGTGAAACCTGTCATTTTTGCATGGATGCCATTGAAAATATTAATTGCCTGATAGATTCCAGCCTTGATTGTAAGTTGAAAAGTAAGACTATAAACCTAGGGACCACAGCACATCAATGCAATGCTCCTGCTTGGAAGATTACTCACATATGCAAATGACACAACACATGCAGGCATGTGCACAACCAATTCCTGCAAAGAATATTAACAAAAAATGAATTCCAAAGGAGAGAATAGAAATATTTTCCACTGCCAGCCCTCTATTGAAGTGTAGACAGATAGCTGAGTTGTTGAAAACTTCCAGATTTATCAGATTCCACTTATAAATTCTACATTTACCTTTATTTTTTCTGACTTTTCTAGTAATGGTATTGAGACTTTTAGCTTTGGTATTTGAGACTTTCCCAGAGACTTTTGCCTACATATGTTGTGCCTTATAGTTAAGGGCTTCTAGTTCAGTTTTCTAATTGATTTTTTTTTAAATCACACATTTTATGCCCTAAAGTTATCAACAAACATTTCATTTTAAGAAAAATTACCTTTTCAGAATAAAAAAGGAGAATATCTACTATCAGTACCTAGAAGTATTTTGAAGACATGGTTCTGTAATTTTAAATATTCTAACAAACCAAATATTATTCGTACTTTAAGTCCCCAAGTTTCAAAGGAGTTGTATTCTAACATTCACTTGTTAATCAATAGCTTGGAAACAAAAAATATATTTTTATGTAGAAAATGGTATTAGTTTCCCAGATGGAGCCACGAAATTCTCCTCAAAGAAGAATGTACCCTCGAGAATGTATTTATACTCAGTCTTTTTTTCTTATCCCCCATTTATTATTCTGAATCATAAATAACATTTTAGATGTAAAACTGGACCACATATTCAAATTTTTTCACCTTATTGTTTTTCCATGCCATTTACACTAGCATGCTAACTATAAAAGGTTTTGTTTCTATTTTGGTTTTTCTTTTTAACTCTTAAAACTATTAGCATCCATAGATTTTCTCCAAAGTAGTATTATAAGAAGCATATCTACAAGCGCAACTCAACCTTGTCTCCATTGCTTCTTGTAATAAAATCTTTGGCAATTTAATCTTTCTAACTCTCAGTTTCCCTACCTGTAAAATGTGGAAAGTAGTACCCATATCATGGAATGTCTGTGAGCATTAGAGAAAGTTTGTGAAGTGCCTGGTGTAGTGCCTAACATATATTTAGATATCCTCAATATTTAATAGCCATTTATGTGTGATTCTTTATCATGTTTGTGAAGAAACTCAGTTCCAACTGACTTGACCAAAAAAGAGAAATCTATTAGATCCTACGATTTGAGAAAAAAATTCAGCAATGTAATAGTGTCATGAGACAGCAGCAATCGGTCCTCAGAAATCAACACCACCAAACATTTAAATAAGGACAACATTCTCTTTTGATCTTCGTTTCTGCTTGTCTTGGTGTCTTGACTTCAATGCCTACCTGGCTATTTTAACTTCTCCCCATGTCATAAGGGGAAACTGGCTATGTTTAGCTCCTAAGTTTTATTTTTTACAGTTACACCTGCCAAGAAACTTTCTTTTTCAGCTCCCATTTTTTAAACCTTGGGAAGGAACTTTGAGTGGCCCTGTTGATTCAGGTGATCCACCCCACCACTAAACCAGTAATTTGTGACCCAATAACGGAGTCATTTTGAATTAACGCAAAGATACATATGGCAACTATCTTTGAGGAGGGAGTAGACTGAAATTTCTAGAAAATGGAAGAGTGCTGAGCAAACAACTGTGTTAACTATACTTATTTTTTTCTCCCTTCATCTTCCTTCTCTTCTTTTCTTTTATCTAAGAAGAATATGGCCCATTGATAGTTGGGAGAACACCAGTAGGACTTGTTTATGAGTTTTGACCACATGGAAACGTGGCCCTACATATACAAGGAAGTATAAATTTCTGTAAAGTAACCGCACTTCGATGATTACAGCACAATCTTCTGTATTTACCTACAAGGTGTTCTCCAGACATTATGGAGTAAACTCCTGAACATAGTAGTATGTTTCACAGACATATATTGCCAGAGTAGATCAGGGTTTTTATGAGGAAAAAAAATGTCTGTCTCTCCTGAAAGTGACAGTCTTCTGTAGCCATAGAATAAGCCAGAGAGTAACAATAGCCATTACCTGGCTACTATGAACAATACTACCCTCCTCATATCATGAAAATATGATCAGAAGTAATATTGCCATATTAGTTTTGATCCTAAGGAAAGCTAAATGTTTCTTTCCAGTTTTTGTGCTGCCTTCTATTTATTAATATATACATACATATTTTAATTACAGGAAAATTGCATGAGTATCCATAGAACAACCTGATGAGTGTTAACATGACACTGTGTTAGAAGCGTAGGCTTAGGAGTGTGCCGGAGTAGAGCTCAAGTCATATTTTTTTCCTGTACAATTTCCAGGGTGTATGTCCTTAATCAAGTTATTTTACCTTTCTAAGTCTCAGTTTCTATATCTGTTAAAAAGGAAAATGGGGACAATAACCAAATTAGTGGCCATTTTTATTTTTTGTTGTATGATTTTATGATATGTTTCAATATGATTAATAGAGCAACAAACAAATTTCTATATTGTTTGTTAGAGTAGCATGGATAGGGAGAAAGATTTTCAATTCAATACTTTTATGCTGTTCTCCTTTCTACACACACCTTTTAGTGGTGCATTAATATTTTCAGATTACTGGGGCCATTTTGTAAATATATACTCTAGTGCGTTGAATGGTAGGTAACCAGTAGCCTAAAAGCATAAAGGTAAGGCTTAAAAAGTGAGGAAAAGCCACGCGCAGTGGCTCACTCCTGTAATCCTAGCACTCTGGGAGGCTGAGGCGGGTGGATTGTTTGAGCTCAGGAGTTCAAGACCAGCCTCAGCAAGAGTGAGACCCCGTTTCTACTAAAATTAGAAAGAAATTAATTGGACAACTAAAAATATATAGAAAAAATTAGCCGGGCATGGTGGCGCATGCCTGTAGTCCCAGCTACTCGGGAGGCTGAGGCAGGAGGATCACTTGAGCCCAGGAGTTTGAGGTTGCTGTGAGCTAGGCTGATGTCACAGCACTGTAGCCTGGGCAACACAGTGAGACTCTGTCTCAAAAAAAAAAAAAAAAAAAGAGGAAAATTTCTTTGTATGTGCTTTATTTTCAAGATAGCTTAAAAACTGTTTTACCATGTTCTGGTTTATCAGGCTCATACATTCTTTGGAGAATCACTGCTTTGTTGCAGAAGATGGCTGATTTGTGGAGCAGTGTAGTCTGTTCTGCAACTATTAGACACTCAATAAATGCTACTTGATGATAATGGTTATGATATTTTTTCGAAGAGGTGGAAATCCAGGAAAAGAAGGACATCACATTGCAATACTGAATTACAAGTGGAATATTTTTTTCCTTATGTAAGTGAAAATAAAATCAGTGTTCAGGTGTTATTTTTTCAAATACCTATTCATTCACTGATGAGAGATAAGAGATCTCCCAAATCATTCCATTACATAGATTCTAGTCACCTTCTAATAGGAGAATGACCATATTCTCTTTTGATGCCTATGACTTCCCCCACTGATGGCAAAATGCTTTAAAATGATAGGATCAATGGACCATCAAATTTGTTCCTTTCTCAGTATATACCTTGTTCTATACTATGCCTTGTGTCACATACAAAAGAAATAGGTTTTCAAATAGCAACATTTTTGTTAGATTTTTTTCTATTTTATGGAAAAATATCTAAAATTCAAATTCTGTTGTTCACATATATACAATGCAAGCTTTCTCAAATGAATGAATGATTAGTTTCAAAAAGCCTTTATTTTGTTCTCTCTTGGTATTATTTGCCTATTTGGAGTTAAGAGAATATTAACGATGAAATGGGGAGAAATATTGTATATTGTGCAATTAGTAAGGAGTACATTTTTAAAAACAAAAATCTAGGAACCCATCCCCACCTTTATCATAGGAAAACCAGTTCTCATATTACTAATTTATTTAACCACGTCAATAAACCATGATTAAATCCTTGCAATGGCCAATCTTACAGCTATCTCTTGCTCTATTCTGTAAAAATGATAAAATTAAGCCAATGTCTATTTAATCCAGTTCTAAATAACAATTTTAGATGAATTAATTATACAAGAGGGCTGATGAATATGTATTTGACTAGGATTGTAGAATTGCCCCAACAGTCCTATGTATAATTATCTTGATAGTAGTGTGTGTTATTATACCACTTGTAACAATATTTCTTATGAATTAATTGAAGGGTATTAATCTAAACTTTAATTTATTTGTGTTAACAATATTACATAATTTATAAAACTCACATATAACCGAACTACTGTAACTTGTAAGATATTTGATTTTATTTTTGCTTTTATAGGCACCCTTCCAGCCTGTGTAGTATCACTGATCATTGTAATCAAAACTGATAATGGTCTGGATGCTAAAATATGTTTTTTTCCTCAAAACAAGACATGGATTTAAAAATACAGAATACCTCATTTATAAAAACACTTAAAAAATTACCTCAAGATGGACACATGTATGACTCTGGTTTAAAAATTGATGGTGATTTGTGCAGGATATAGCTGTACATACATGATTTTTCAGTAAATTGATTATTAATTTTTGTGAAGTTTTGGTTTTTTATTTTATTTTTAGTTCCATAAGTAAGAAGAAGCATTCTTCTTTACTTTTCAAGGAAAAAAAGGGAGAAATTTTAAAATTAGGCATCACCTTCATCTTAATTTTGTTCTGTATTCTATCTACCTTACATATTTTCCCATTTCAGCGCCCAAATTTCATTATGATTTACCAAGCATGAACATAAGATAAAAGAATACAAACTAAATGTCATGAATGCAGGTTAGAAGTATACATCCATAAATTTTAGGGCAAATCCATAATCAACATGACATTAAATATGTTAGCCTACTCTTGTCAAGCTCTTCTCTTTTGATTTGTTTTGACCTAAATTTCTAACCTGATATTCAAATGTGTCATGAGGGCAGCCAAATGGCCTGATTTTTCCAGGGCAGCAGTAAAAACTGTTCTGCTTTCTCATGGATTACTTGAAATATGTTGTTCTTTCAGTGAATACAAGTGTAAGCATCATTTCTCAGTGAACTAAGCCACAGAATGGGAGTTTTTAGTCACAGATTGGAATCCTTGTCTCCAGTACTGAGTCACCATGGAACCTCTGTGGCCTTGACTTCTTGGTTTCCCATGTTGAAAATGGGAATTATAATACTAGAGAATATTTTATGGTCTAAGTTTTGGGGGAAAGAAGGATTTAGGAGTAGCAGCAAGTAATGTTTTTGAGGACAGATCAATAGAGGCACTATATAGTACCTCACAGGTAATAAGCTCTCCTCTCCCAACAGTGGGGATGGGGGGGAGGAAATTGCCCACCAGTGGGAAGTAAGAGAAAGATAGGAAAAGAAAAAGAAGAAAGAACTTTGCTGGTCACAGAGGTACTATTTAGTGCACTGGAGCATAAATTATTAAGTGGACCTTTGTGGCTAAAAAGAGCTAATTCACCTACCAAACTGAGCAAATTTACATTCTTCCCATCAGAAGGATGAAACCCTGCATAGTTAGTTATTCATCTTTTGGGAAATAACTGGGTAAGATATGGGCAATGGAGTAAATCAGCAAATGAAATGATTCCCAAATGCCAAAACCACAGGCTCCTGGGAAATATACTAAAATATTATTGTTCATTGTATATCTACAAAAATTCTTGTAAATGCACTCATGTTAATCACTGCTGCAGAAGTGCTATATTTTCTTACTTTTTATAACATTCTATTTCTTGGAAAAATACAAGATAATTTTGAAAGCAGTCAAAACAGCCAGATTAGTTCATTTTAATTAAATCTTACAGAATACCGCCTTGTCATCTATGTGAACTTTGGTTACTGACTTTCCCAAGGTGAGAAAAAATATATCTAGATTTCTGAATTACTGTGATGTACTTTGTACTCTACAGGTAGAAACAAATAAATTCCATCATTAAGACTGTATGAAGAAAGTTGAACAGTGGTGGTTTATGTTTTCATAATGAGTTTCTTGTATTGAATGTAGAATTTCTGTCATATTTTATAGTTTGCATAGCATCTATAAATAATTAAATGTCTGATTTCTCCTCTCTGATGTGTCATCTTTAGGCAGAAACCTGCGTTTGTGTTTTTGGTGTCTAGCTATGAATCTAATTTTTGACATATTTATTTTTTGCATGTAAAAGATTTTCCTATAAAAGCTATAACTGATATATGGTAGGGCAAGCCAATTGAAAGCCAGAGTAAAGTGGTAATGTGTGTATTTGGGAATGGCTAATAGAAATCTGAAGCTCCAGACCCCATAAAGGTGCCAGAAAATGCCATTAAAGTTTATCTACAGCATATAGGCAAAATAATGTCCCCCTAAAAAACATCTCCACCTTCTAATCCCTGGAGTTTGTGAACATGTTACTCTACATGGTAAAAGAGATTTTGAATATGTGATTAAGTATCTTGAAGTAGGAAGATTATCCCGAATTATCTAGGTGGTCCCAGTGTAATCACAAGGATCTTTATAAGAGGGAAACAAGAGTGTCAGTGTCAGAGAAGGAAATGTGGTGTTAGAAGCAGAAGTCAGAGTAATGAGGCCACAAGCCAAGGAATGTGAGCAGCCTCCAGAAGATGGAAAGGGTAAGGAACTGATTCCTCTAGGACCTTCCGAAGAATGTGGCCTTGCCAATACCTTGATTTTAAACCAGTGAAACTGATTTCAAACGTCTGACCTCCATAACTGTAAGATAATACGTTTCTGGTGTTTTAAGCAACTAAATTTGTGGAATTTGTTAATAGGAAACTAATACACAGTTGTTAACCTGAATTTTCAATTTTAGAATACAAAACTCTGAGGTTTAAATTAGAACACAGAGATTTAGGTACAACCTTGAGCCATACTCTCATTCCTTTTCTGATAGCAGAGCTAGAGTATATCTTGGTGATACAGGCCTACTGCCCTTGAGTAACTAATGCCAGAGGAGATAAATAACTTACTCAAGGTAGCACAGCTAGTAAGCAACAGAGATAAGATTAAACTTGAGGCAACACAAGGCCCTCACACCATTGATATTTGATTTCTACCAAGCTGCCTCTGTTTCGTGGTATAAAAACACTTACATACAAAAAGTCATGTATTTGTAAGAAGAAATTTTGAATGTTGTGATAAGGAGTAGGGCTAAAAGTGGGTGTGAGAACAAAAGGATAAGGCAGAGGTAGAGTTAGGTCAGAACAAGAATTTCTATATTTCCTGCTAAATTTCAGACTAGGCAATCATCAGTGAACTGATAAGATATGGCCCCTGTCCTCTTGGTACCTATTGGGAAGACAAATGCAAGCAAATACAATATAATTAATTAATAAAATACCTTTAAGAAGAAAAATTTTGCAAAGAAGTCTTCAATTATCATATGCAAGAAGTTTTCCCCTGAATCTATATGGTCTTTTAATATAAATGATTTAAAAAGAATTTAGTTTCATTAAGAGATCATCATATAACTTTGAACTGTTACTCTTGTTCCACAAGGACTTAATGACCACCTTTTATTATGGGGGAGGATGTATAAATGTGTTTTTAAATTTTTTGAAAACATACTTGTGTGCATATTTTAGAAGCCCAGGTTTGTTGATGGTACTTCACTGCAATGCCATCAGTTTCTATGGAGACACTAACTATTATGCAGTTAGGAGGGGGAAAAAAAGATTCTTCTTGTTCCCTGTGGTTTTAAAACTGTTTTTACTTGTCTTTCTATTCCACACATTCAGAAATAAAATTAAAATGGTTTTCTTTTTGAGCAATATTACTTGAATGCCAATAGAATTATCTTTTATTTAACAAAGACTATAAGCATTTATGAATTAAATATAGCCCAAGAGAAAATGAGATCTTCCCTGGCCATCCCATCCTAGTGGCAAAGATAGTGTTTCCTCTGTGTGTTTAATAAATCTAGAAATTTTTGGTATTATGTTACTTGAGTTTTTTTAATAACTTACACATTAAACAGTACCAATAACTTCAACTTTGGTCTTTTGCACAGCTGTGGTGCGTAGATAACTTCCATTTATATTAAGTCAAGTTACATTTGCATGCTAGTAGGAAAGTACCCTTTATAGAACCAAATTAGTACAAAGCCATGTGAGAAAACAAATTTTTTCTACTTAGAAGAGGCATGGCAATTCAATTTAATGATAAAAAAAATATTCTACATTAGTGTTTGTGTCCTAGATTCTGATGGGTTCATTCTGTTCTCTTTTGTATTAATTTTAAATAAATATTAAAAAATAATTTGGTAATTAACAGATAATATCCCCTGATCTAAATTCCCTTTTTACACAGTCTTTATTTGCCGGTTGGACCTTTGCATTTATTTTAATTCCTCCTTAAAAGAGGATTCTCTTCCTTACAAAATTTTTTTTTTTTTAGTCTATGATTGCTGGATTACATATGTATCAGTAAACATTACAACTGATAAAAGTTAAAACCATTTCTAAAAATAGTTTTAAGAAAGCAAAAAATAAAAATGTCACTCCTGAATTCATGCATTCAAGTGTATTTTAATATCAAAGTTAAATGTTAAGAGTGAATCCATGGAGATGGTGTCATACTTTGTAGTCTAAGTACTTTTAAGTAGCACAAGGTCTTTCAACATAATTAGCACAGAATATTGAACCCCGCCAGAAATATGGGATTCGTCATTAAATTTAGAGGCTTCTTTATCTCTCTGAGTCTAATCATGTGTGCAGAAGACTAATTGTTAATGGCATGGTCTTTATTGCTCATAGCTTTCTTTTATTTTAAATGGAATGGTCTGCTTTGTGAGAAATAATTAGGTTTTATAGGCCTACCTGCATAGAGCCTTTTGTTGAATGTCTTATGGTTTTGCCAATTCAGATCCTGAGAGCAATTAGAGGCTGTGGCGGAACTGTTTCTTAAATCACACACATATTGTGTTATTGCCTGCCTTTTATTTTTTACCTGCAGTAGCAGATGCAGAAGCTTCAGTTACTTGCAAGTACACAGAGTAATTGTTAGCCAATGCAAAAGCTTGGTTTGGGAGGCATGAGCTAGGAAGGGGAACTTGTTATTATATAAGTCTGGCACACGGCAATGTATCCAGATGCCTGATATTGTCCCCAAAATAATTATGTTCTCAATTGTAGAAGAATAAGTCTGTAACCATTCTCTAAAGCAACATAAGTAGTTTCATTGTTTAAAAGGATGGTCAGAGTTGCTAGTCAAGCTGTAGTTTTTCAGAATATAGATTTGTTCAACCAGAATAATTTATTTGCTTCCCATAGTCAGTTGAAAATTATTTGTTGTTCAGTGAGGTAAATAATAGGGACACTTTTCAAAAGCACCCATAACAGTTGTAAAAATAGTTTCATTTCTGAAAGAGTTCAGTTTATATGATTAGTCAGAGACTCAACCGGTGAGAGCTGATAGAAGTGTTATCTAAAATGTTACAAGTTTCAATAGTATTTTGAGAGAAATTCATGTTATAATTGAAAAATTTGCTGAATTATTTTGGTTACTTTGCCTATTTGCCTTCTTCATGACATAGAAGGACTCAATGGGATTACTCAATAATTTAATGATGATGAAAGTCATCGCCATTTCTATATTAGACTGTCCCCATAAACTGCATGCTATCTTGGAGTTACTTGTCAAATAGTGGTGATGGGCTAGCACTCTCTTTTCCAACATTCTCTTATAAAGATACAGTAAACCCTATGTGTCTACTTTTCCATTTGACTTGAACTTAACAATGTTTTATCCTCTCTATATGATCCACATGTCAGCCAGTTACCATTTGCTGAGGCAACTGTATTCCTGCTACTGTGTGGTCAATAACAGTCAGGGTCCCTTTAATCTTAACAATTTTCTTTAGTGGGAAATTACTTTGCATAGGCTTTGTACCATTCCAACTGACAGGCCATCTTCATTCAAATTTATGATGTCAGGTATTATGGACCCCCAAAAGGCACTGACAATCTC
>NW_012139413.1:7217736-7218189 GCF_000956105.1 Propithecus coquereli
AACAGGCCTGCACAGAACCTGCACTGGGCTCAGGACACATAACCAAGGAAAAAATTATAAATAATGTTGGGATGATTTGAATAATTTGTCCCTTAAAATTAATAAGATTTGGAAAGAATTATGAGTTTTTGACAATTTATAATAATTAAACATCAAATAGTTAAAATAGAAATAATTTGCATATTCCTTGCAAATAGTGTCAGTGGTAAATAGAGCATGAAAAATTTTTATAGTTCTATTTTTAGAGATACAAATTGTTTATATTTTAGTATATGCCTTTCTATACTTTT
The DNA here is from genome assembly GCF_000956105.1 of Propithecus coquereli. Classification (NCBI taxonomy): domain Eukaryota; kingdom Metazoa; phylum Chordata; class Mammalia; order Primates; family Indriidae; genus Propithecus; species Propithecus coquereli. The sequence continues at coordinate 7,218,027 of NW_012139413.1, forward strand.
TATGCATATGTAAGTATATTTTATCTACTTAAATGCAGGGATATTGCATTTACTGTTCTACCATTTCTTCTCTTCACTTAACAATATAATGAGGACTTATTTATACTTACAGATCTACCACTTTTTAGAAATTAATTATATTATAACTTTTTAAAACAATTCT
>NW_012139413.1:7218239-7219696 GCF_000956105.1 Propithecus coquereli
CAATTCTGATGATTATGATATGACCTGTTTTCAAATTATACCATTGTAAACATTATCATAACAAATGTTCTTATCCATATATCTTTACATACCTATTCAATTATCCTTCTAGTATAGTTTCCTGGAAATAGATTTGCAGGCTCAAAGGTTCTCAGACAGATAATATTATTTTGCACTCCCACCAATAAATGCACTCCTACAATAACATTTTCCTCAACTATCTTTCATGTTATGTGTTACTCTGATAGGTTAAAAAATACTTAATTGGTTTTTAAATTTTCTGCTTTTTTTTTAGTAATACATTGGAAGTGTTTCTGGCCATTGGATTGAGAAGGCATTACCAAATCTATAGCTATGGATAGCTACATGTATATATCAATGTGCAGATATAGATCATATGAATATAAATAGAGACCTAGTTATAGATATAGACATAGGTATAAACATAGATGTAGACAGATATATTTACATAGACAAGGGTATGTCTTTTCCTATCAGCAAGCCTTTGCTTATGCTGTTTCACCAACCTAGAAACTTTGATTCTCCTTATTCACCTTTATTCATCCTGGGAAGCTGAGCTTAGAGTCCACTTTTCTTACTGAGCCATAATCATTTTTGATTGCATTGTCAGAAATCTCATCTCTCTTCCTAGAACTCTATGGTGCCTTGCACTCTCCTATAACATTTATCCTATATTCTCTTGAATTTGACTTAGGCATATCTTAGCTTCAGTATTCATAGATCAGCTCCTCGGTTGCAGGAACTATTTCAGACCTATCTCACATGCACAGATACCTTAGGATTTGGCAATAGTTATTGAGTTGGGGAAGGTACTAAGTAAGTGTTGTGTACTTATGAATCTCCACTGCTGTTTGCCACACAAGGAGTAAGTTTTGAGAAATATGGTGTTTTGGAAAAAGAACACGGGACATGGAGTCAGAGAATTTGCCATTTTATTGCTGTGTGACTTTGAAAATCTTTCTCATCTTCTACAAACCGCAGTTTAATTCACCTGTGAAATGAAAGTAATAACAAAAGTAGTAAGCATATCACAAAGTAGTAATGAAGAATCCACAAGATAATGGCTTGACAAGTACTTTGGAGATTTTTCTATAAACATAAATTATATTATTATTACAGCTAAGGTTTCTGAATTTTTATGTCAGTGGAAAGTAAATAAGACTGAGTCCCTCTCCCCTTGTGTGTAAATTTTAAGTAACTGGATGGATAACAAGATTCCAGATATTAATGTTGTGACCATATGCATCCATCAGAAATTGTTTAGTAAAAGCAGAAAGAAAAATCACCTCACAAATAGGGTGATACTCTCTTTCCTGTACGATGGAATAGTTAAATTAATGGCTAAATCTAATTAAGAAACTGGAAAATTACAGCATGCCTGCTGCAATACTAAACCCAATGGACTGTGAGAAAGGGATATGGTAACACTCAAAAAT
>NW_012139413.1:7222231-7223632 GCF_000956105.1 Propithecus coquereli
GTCTTAAATGCAATATTTCTGAATTATTTTCAATTGTTACCTACTAAAAGTAAGTCATATTGTTTAAAAGTAATTTAATTTTCTAAGACTTGGTTTATGAATACTTGTTAAGTCTACGCCTGCAACAACCTTTGAATGACCCGCAGCACACAAGTGCAATGTCTTTGATAGCAGGGGTTTTGTTAAATTAATGAAACCTTAATAATTAAATTTTTAATTGCATCTGTAAATTTTTCATTAACTGAGAACTTTTTAACAACAAAGTCCCTTTTTACCTGGGACAATTTAGAGGCAATACATACACTAATTCAGGTTTAGCAGGCTCAAATCATAATAATAACCAGCCAAGTACCATGCAAGAGTAAATTGAGTAGTCCATGAGAAAACAGGGACTCGTGCTTCCTGCAATGACCTGGGAGTGTATTCTCCTTTTAAAGGTATTCCAGTTACAACTATTTTAAAATACCAACAAAAACCAAACACTCTTATTGGCAAGATTTGAGTATCTGGCTATGAGTTTGAGACTCTAGAATTCAGATCCTTGTTTATTATACATATTTATTTTTTGTTCAATATTTACCTGCATAGCCAAGGAGGTCCATAAATTGCCATATTCTAAATTATGCAAACAGGAAAAACATAAAATCAAGAGATGCAAAGAATCTCAGGGGAAATAATAGTATTGATTTTATGACAGGTATATAGTTTTGTTGATCTCATTCTGGCTCATCTTTTGGATTTAAATGATTCACAGTAATATTTCACAGATACTCCAATTTAGATGCTTTATGGTTAAGAACCAACAGTGGCTTGGTAATTTCGTTCTAGTGACGGTGGAAGAAATATTAGTGTGTAACTTGCTTTTCAGGTCAGGGAGAAGTAGTGCAATTTCCTAAGTCAAAACATGGAGCACGAAGAAAAGCAGTCTCCAACGAAACACAAAATGTTACAGCTACCACTTGTGACATATCTGTGTTTGCTCCGCTAATGCATAATAGCAGCAAGGCTCGTTATTTTCATATTTCTAAGTTCAAGTCAGCCAAGGGATTAAAAGAAAAATGGAAGCTGAAGGGACTTCTTTTGCCAGGGGAACCTCTCCATTATTCATGCCTCTTACATGCTCTTAGGGCTATGTACGAAGTATTGTGGCTGCTTATGCTTGTTACTGAAATTAGTCTACTAAGATGCTGATGAGTCACCAAGAAATAGCAGCCCAGCTACTGAAGGAGGTAAGGTTAGAGACCAGAACCCTACTGACAATGAGGCTGTCTGGTTTGCCTTTTGACATGCTGAGCAACAGCTCTTTACTTTTCCCCAGAGTAGGGACAGTACTTGTTACGAGTCTGGAGAGGCACTGAGACCAAGGCTGATCGCTAAGTGGGTCAGAGTAAGCAATAGAAA
>NW_012139413.1:7223682-7225452 GCF_000956105.1 Propithecus coquereli
GACTTTTACTGTAATAAATAGATCATCACAGGTGACAAAGCACAGTTTTAATTAACAGTGACAGGTAAAGCTCCTTATGGTCCAATTGAATTTATATTAGCAATTATATAAGAAATTATATTTTTATCATCACAGTTTTACATTGAGGCCAAGAGTACTAATCATACATAGTCTTGCCCCTAATGTTTTGTGGGGCATGGGCAAGTATATAAAAATTATGAAATAAGACACAAACTGTTAAATATGTCTTCCTACCTTTATAAATATACTTTCAGAATGACCTAGAAGCTCAGGTTTGAAGTTATCGTTCTCTGACTCTTGGACTCCCACTGCAGACCTTGGCTGGCAAGCAGGCCCTGCACTTGTTGCCTGAGCAGTTTCCTCTCTACCCACAGCTCAGCGCTGCACCACAGGGGCCATGCGCTCCAGCTCCAGCAAACCTTCCTTATATGCTCTCTCATCACCACCTCTTGGTTCCTAAAGGCTATGATTTAGCCAACCTTCTGGTCTAGGGATACACACACTAGTAATGCATTCTACCTTCAGGGGAACAACCAGGAAACAGGCCTGCACAGAACCTGCACTGGGCTCAGGACCACTGGAGCAAGAAACATCAGAGTTTTAGATACCTGGAGAATAGCCTAGAAAAGATATCACGAAATGCAGGAAGACATATCCATTTGGCCCTGCACAGATTCCTTGTCCCCCGAGGAAGAGTACAGAATGGCAGAGTCATAGTGAGGCTTTCTGAAGCACAGGGCCCAGCCCAGGGGCCCACCTTGCCTAGGTGTAGGGGTTGCAGCGATCATACGTTAAGCACGTGAGCATATTTCAGAGATGTCGATTAGACAATGGCACAAATATTTCAATGATACTAATAAGTCTAATACATTGATTTTAAATTATATATGCTTTAGGAAAAAGTAAGTAAAGCTTTATATTTAAACCAATGTGTTATTCAGTATATTAATTTTATTTTAAAAATGAGGTTCTCCATAATGGGATTTCCATTGTATTGTAGTACTATTTCCTTTTTAATTTATTTGTAGGACATTTAGTTATTGAGAGATCTAGGTTCTGAATGTTGAAAACACAAAGCATACCAAATAATTTAGACACAGAAATAACTACGGCCATGAGTGTACGCACCAGTCAGTCAGACTAATTTAGTGATTTAATAAAAACAGTTTTCTTTTCTTTCTTTCTTTCTTTCTTTCTTTCTTTCTTTCTTTCTTTCTTTCTTTCTTTCTTTCTTTCTTTCAGGGTCTCACTCTGCCACTGGGGGGCTAGAGTGCAGTGGTGTCACTATAGCTCACTGCAACCTCAAATTCCTGGGCTGGGCTCAAGGAATCCTCATGCCTCAGCCTCCCAAGTGGCTGGGACTATAGGCACGTGCCAACATACCTGGCTGAATTTTCCATTTTATGTAGAGATGGGGTCTCACTATGTTGCTCAAGCTGATCTTGAACTCTTGGCCTCAAGCGATCCTCCTACCTTGACCTCCCAAAGTGCTGGGATTACAGCCATGAGCCACTGCACCTGGCCCAGAGGACTGTGTCTGTTATGAGTCAGCCCAGGGCTCTGTTCTGTATCATGTTCCTTCTGGGATCCATGCTGACCCAGTAGTCAGTCCTGGTCTTACAAGTTGTAGTGAAGAGGTGAAGAAGAACTATGGTAAATCTTACACTACCAATTGTGTGTTCAGAGGAAACAAGTAACACTTGTTTCTTCTGGCCATAACTCATTAGCAAAAATTAATCGTAATGATCC
>NW_012139413.1:7229297-7230611 GCF_000956105.1 Propithecus coquereli
ACTTTTCCCCAGAGTAGGGACAGTACTTGTTACGAGTCTGGAGAGGCACTGAGACCAAGGCTGATCGCTAAGTGGGTCAGAGTAAGCAATAGAAAATTAAGGGCCACAGCAATACAGGTGGTTTTACTTTTGAATCTTACATTTGCTAAGTGCCACGGAGTATTTTGTTCCTGCTTTCAGGAAGCTGTAAAAAGTGAATTGAATAAAGATCAGGAAATACATGGACATACATTCTATGATCAAGCTTAATAATCTGTGGGATATGTGCTATGTGCTAACCACTGTGTTGAGTGTCTTTATTTTGGGTTGTTTGGTTTTGTTTTGTTTTTAGTCAGTTCATATAATTCTTAGATTAATTCAGTGAGGTAATTGTTGTACTTGGATTTCCAGATAAGGAAACTGAAACTTAGAGGAGGTAAGATGCTTGCTTAAGAGAACATAGCTAGAAAGGACTAGAGAGGGGATTTCGACCCGTGTCTGTTTAACTTCAAGGCCTAAAGTAGCCATTCTTTGTTAGCTATAGTTAAGCTAGTTATGCCTAAGATTCTTAACCACTAAGCTTGTCAAGATATTCAGCACCGTGGTCAAGATTTGGGACCTAGTCAAGGCTGCTTGGACTCAGATTCTGGCTCCATCATCTAATACCCCTGTGACTTTGAACAAGTTATTTTTACTTTTTCGATCCTTAAATTTCTTATTGTAAAATGAGGATAATACTAAAATTTAATTCCTAAGGGCCTCAATATTCAATATTAAATGAATTAATACATGCAAGTGCTTAAAACAAATGGGACCTAACCCATAGTAAGCGCTGCATAAATAGTAGTCATTATTGTTATCATTATTGTTATAATTGCTAATTTTTAAATATCACCAATCCTACAAGTAAATATTAAACAATGTCCTTATAAATAAGTGAAATACTTGTGTTTGTTTCTTAAAACTTGAAGTATTAAAATTTGATTTTTTACAGTTAAGGAATATATAATCTATTGGACAAAAAATTAATTTTAAGACTTCAAAACAGGTTGATGGGGTGGAGAGAAATAGAAAAGAACAAAAAAAATGAAAAAAAGACAGACAGACATGGAGGAAGAGAGGGAGAGACAGCAGCAGCTAGGTCGGGGACAATGGTATCCTTAAAGACAAAAGGTCAAATAGACACTCAAAGAGACTATGTTCATCAAGTGACACAATTAGCTTGTTATTTCAAATGAACTATACTTTAAAGAAGGTTGCATTTCCATAATTCTAAGCAGACCTCAAAATATCTTCTCTTTGTAATTTCTCAGAAGGAAGCTGAAATTGAGTTTT
>NW_012139413.1:7231891-7233813 GCF_000956105.1 Propithecus coquereli
CTATAAAATGGGGCCATTTTGTGATAGTGTCTATCACAAAAGATTGTTTGGGGAATTGGACTAATGCAGGAAAAAGTGTTAGAATTGTGCCCAATATGATATTTTTATTCCATAAGTATAACAATTATTATATTAATATTAATCCTTAGGCTAGGAGAAATGGTGATGAAAAAATGATGTTGTTCTTGGTCTCAAGCTGACTCGCAAGTCAATTGGAGGAGACTAAAGAGTAAACAGGCTCTTACGATACAGCATGGCAATTGTCCTGAAGCTGATAGAGGTATGTACACGTTACTGCTAGAGCAGAGTAGGGGGAACTCATTCATCTTAGGCAATAAAGTATGCCTGTCTGGAGAAAGTGATCTCTTAACTGGATCCTGAAAGAACGAGATGTAACTTGGGAAGGGTATGGGGAAGGGTATCAAAGCTTGAGGAAACTATGTGCCCAGACTAATTTAGGGAAAATTCAAGTAGTCTAGTATTGCTGGATAAAAATGTGGGGGTAGGCTAGGAGAGTGGAGCAATTGGTAAAAGATAGAGAGATATATGATCAGGAAAAGATCAGAAGGGTTTTATCTTGAGTGTCAGGGAGGTTAAACTTCCAGGAATTCCTCAGAATAATCATATGAGGTCTAAGCTTTAGACTGCATTTCTCAACCCTCAGGCCACAGACCAGACCATGACCTGTTAGGGACCCAGCTGCAGTGCTCCACCGCCTTCCCACCCCACATCTGTGGAAAAATTGTCTTCCATGAAACTTAGGAAGTGGGGCGAGGCGCGCATAGCAGGAGGCGAGCGCGGGCGAGCAAGGGAAGGCTTCATTTGTGTTGACAACCGCGCAGCTCCCCATCCTTCGCGTCAAGCGCCGAGCTCCGCCTCCCGCCACCCCACCCACCCCAGTCCCTGGAAAAAATGTCTTCCATGAAACCGGTCCCCGGGGCCAAAAAGATTGGGGACCGCTGCTTTAGAAGGTTTATCTTCTCTCCTTTTGATACAACATGGAAAGCAGACATTAAATAGAAGGAGGTCGGCAAAGTATCCCACAAGGCAACCACTTTGGAGGTGCTTCCTGAAATCCGGCTGGGAGGTGGTGTAGCCCCCACAAAGGGCGTGACAGTGAGGGAGAGGGAAAGTGGATGGACTCTATTTAAGTGGAATCAAGAGCACCTTGAGATGTTTTCTCGCTTCTGTCAACTGTAATACCGGCCTTTGCTTGTATGATTATTTCATCCCCATTTTCACTTGACTTCCTGGGTACAAATTTGGACATTGTGACTTTTTTTTGTCCAATAAGAACTTATCACACTCATGTTCAATAGCCTTTGTATGAGCACTTTCATGCCCAATTGCACAATTATCGTGTGGAATATTTCCTCTTGAAATTTGTTGTTAAGTCTGCGGCTCCAATACCAAGAAAACAATCAACAAAATAAATATGCCACTTCTTTTTTCCTTGTTGCATAAATGGTGAGTGATTTTCTTGGTGTGATCCATCTCATTAATTAAACAGCTTTAATATTTAGTGGTCTTGTTTGGCACTATTACAAAATAAAGGTAGCAAAAAGGAACTAGGTGAGCTATTTCTATGTATCAGGAGGTTTCGTTTCCCTTTTATTACAAGCAGATTTGACTTATGTTTTGTCTTCATTTTCTGCTCATGGCATGGTACACAGAAGGTCTTACTATGCTTCCTGATATTACATTCCTGAGAAAAATTAAATTACTTAAATAAATAGCATCCATTTTTTAGCTATTTTCCAGGTAGCATGTTTCTGATTTTGAAGGTAGAAAGTTTATTAGTTGGGAATATATGAACTATTCCACATACTGCTTTGGTTGATAGTTTAAATAAAAAAATAAAACCCCTGCCCTGTTTATATTGTTTTTTTTATATTACAACACTAGGAAAACAGGGTTTCAGA
>NW_012139413.1:7235953-7238176 GCF_000956105.1 Propithecus coquereli
TAATTTATTGAACATGCATTAAGCATGTATGTATGCTGTATAATATTAGATGTTGGCAAGGCAAGAGTAAATAATGTGTCGATTTTATATATAGCGCTTTACAATTGCATGAGTCCTGTAAGCATCAAGAATCATAAAGTGGTTCATAAAGTGGTTTATAAAGTCTGGCCCATCAGACATGCTGTAGGTGCAAGAACGACAGTGGTGTTTTACATACAAATTTGAGGATTTTCAGACATTTCAGAATGTTAGAACTCCACTCTGTTTTGGGTGTTTTTTACACCAAAACTGATACATAATTATACACATTTACAGGGTACATGTGATATTTTGATATATGTATACAATGTGTAGTGACCAAATCAGGATATTTAGGGTATTCTTAACCTCAAATGTTTATTATCTCTTTGTGTTGAGAACATTTCAACTCTTCTCTTCTAACTCTTTTGAAATATATGATAAATTATTTTAAACTATAGTCACCCTACTGTGATATCAAACACTAAAACTTATTCCTTCTATCTAGCTCTGTGTTTGTACCCATTAGCTAACTTCTTTTCACCCACCCCTTAACCCACACTACCCTTTCCAGGCTCTGGTAGCCATCATTCTACTCTCTACCTTCATGATACCAGCTTTTTTAGTGCCCATATATAAATGAGAGACATGTGATATTTGTCTTTCTGTGTCTGGCTTATTTCACTTAGCATGATGATCGTGTTCCATCCATGTTACTGCAAAGAAATACTGGTCCCAAATTAGTACATTGATTTTGCAATTCATAAATGAGTCTCAGTTTGTAAAACATTGTTCTCTACCACAAGTTATACATTTAGAAGGGAGATGGCTGCACACTAAATTTCTGAAAGTTCCTCTTAACTATAAAAGTCTGTGATTTTGACTAGAAAATGCAGCAGATTATGATTCTGAAATGTCATATGACAGATTCTAGTCAGTGGATATCTTGATCAGATCAATAGAGATTCCATCTACCTCTGTGATACCATTCAATGTGTGGCTCTAGGTAATGCAAATTGTTTCCAAAGTAAGTGGTAACATACGAATTTTTCAAAGAACATATTTTCATAATCACCAAAAAATGCTTATAAAAAGACCTGAAACTTTCCTGTTATTATACAATGACATGTAGGTTTCATGGTTGGTGAACTGACTGTGAGCAACCTCTCTTGAGTCATTAAATGAAATAATTTCTTAAGTTGCTGAGCCACAGTTGAAGGTAACTTATGTGATTAAATCCACTTTTCATACCACTGTCATTTTTCTTGCCCCCAAAGTAAGTCAGGCAGGCATGGAGACTTCATGAGGACAGGGAACACTCATGTCTTCAACCCTATTGACCATTGTTTCCTCAAAGCAAGGAACTATTCCAGGACCAGTCCTTTGGCACTCATTAGATATTTTGTCGATTCTTTGAATAAAAATAAAAGGATGGATGTATGTATGGATGGATAAGACTAGCTCTAGATAACTGGGAAATGACAAAAATTTATTTTTATCCCTGATTTTTCTTTCTTTTGTCTTTCCTGGATTTAGTTCCCTTAGTCAGTAAATGCATATGGTCTGGTCACTTATTTTCCCTAAATTCCTTTCTGTGAGTAATTTCCTGCCTGCCCTAAGATCCAGACTTTCTTCTTTTCACATTTTTCTTTTTCTTAAGAAAAGTTATCTTCCCAGTATCTGATTCCTAAGACATCATTTAGTTACACAAAAACTAATTCATGTTAAGGAATGAAGAAATCTCCTTAATGGCTTATAGTGTAACTGATTCTAAGAGAATTTACATCTCAACCAGAGCCTTCTGAAAGAAGGCATATTGGATGGTAGAATTATGAGCACTATTCATAAGATATTGGGAGTTAATCATAGATATTTTGTCAGTGTCTCACAAATAACCTCATATAGTTGATGTTTTAACTTTCCTCAGAAAATACTGAGACTATACTGGACACAGGTTAGTAAGAAATTTTGAAAATGTCAAAGTGTTTATGTATATAGTATATTTTTTCATTTCTATTATCTTGGATAGAGTATTCTCAAACTGTGATTGTGGATTTTGGGGTGCTTCTAAAAGAACTCCAATTTCTGAGGCATAGTCCAGACCTACTGAACCTGAAATATGGTAACCAGAACTTTTATTTTTAAACTTTCTCAGATGATATTCATACATGCTAAAGTTGAAGACCCAACTTTTAAGTATTTTTT
>NW_012139413.1:7241789-7243841 GCF_000956105.1 Propithecus coquereli
GAAGGTAGAACTGACAAGATTACTGATAATTGGGTGTGGGGGATAAGAGAAAGTCAGGATGACACTCAGGTTTTTGGCTTGAGATGGGGAAGAGTGTGGGCAGATGTGTTGGGATCCTCAGGAGTCTGCTGTTGCACATGGTACACAGGCGTTGCCTATTACACGTTCTGGTGGAAATGTGGAGTAGGCAATTAGAAAAATGAGTCTGGAGTTCACAGAAGTACAATCTAGATATATGAAAAGATATAAAGTTGACATAAAATGAATGCATCTATCCCAGTATAGATGCTGTTTAATACTATAAAACAGGGTGGCATCATCCATGACAGTGTTTCTCAGTATTTTTGGCTACTATTCACTCTTAACATTTCACATCACCATAACACTACCCAGCACACAAACATATACTGGAGAAAATATACATTGTTTCATATAACTTTATCTTATACATGTTTTACATTTTGGGTTTTTTCGTCTCCACTGTTCTCTCTGTTCAAAAACCAGAAGGTACTACATTTTCCTCAAATTGAAAAACACTAGACTGGAAATGAAGCTAGAGAAGAGATTAGTTTTAAGCACTGAGCCCCAATTGCTGTAATATGTGCAAAAATCTTCAACAATGCCTAGAATATATTAAATGCTCCAAAAATGTTAGTTTTTATTACTAAAGGGGACTCTCTTTCCCCAAATATTCCTTGATTTATTTTTATCAGCTTCATAGTTAGAAGGCTCAGGCATTCTGTTGTTTGTTTTTTATTTTTTTTTTTTAATCAGGGAGGGAAAAAAAGGAGCAAGGAAGAAAGAAAAAAGAAAAGAAAAACTTGTAACTTAAGGCAGCACTTATCAATTCAGAACAGAATTGGGGATTTGTTTGATTTGGATGGTTTCTCTTCACTAGAAATCCGATACCCAAAGATGGGTGGAGAAAGCCACAGTGAAACCTCACAGGAAAAATAGATTTATGAGGGCACAGCGAATCTGGGTAGCATAATTATTTTACAGGACCAGTCCGTTGGTAAGTGGGAAGTTTAAACGACCATTTCCAGAAATCTCATGTAATATACACAACCAACTTTCCAGGAGAGAAACATTTTTCTTTGGAGATCAATATTTAGTTTGCAGTTGTTAAAAAGTAGAAAAACATTTATCAAGCACATCTTCTGATGCTACTCTTTTAAAATAATAGAGCCTTGCTAATATCTTCATTTATGCCTGCCACTGGTCTATTAGTAAAGTTTTATGGCCTTCTAGCATCTTAATAGATCTAGACATGATACTGACACAACCCAGGCTTTCCTTTCACAAACATCTGCTGAGTATTTTCAAACGAATATTCTTTTAATTGAAATTAACTTTGGCAAAAGCTAATTTCTAGCCTTTTAGCTCTTGCCTGACACACCTTCCCTTCTTTGTTTCTACAAGAGCATCAATACCTTGCATGGACTGAGTCCCCATTCCACAATTATGGGTCTAACCTCTTTGTCCTTCAAGACATTCTGGGTCCATTTACAAATCTTTTACACCACAGAACATCAGTTTAAAGTGCCTTTTGAAATGAAAACAATTATTCTGTTCGTTTTTTGATGCTGCTGTGAGGGAATTTCTGTGACTGCTTCTTGCAAGAAAAAAGAGAAGTGAAGGAAGGCTATGGGCATAATGAACCCAGGTTTACTGGAGATGATGTTTCCCATTGAGTTGTAGAGAGAAGAATGTTTGGGTAGGTAAGATCAGAGTGTATAAATCCCTACAGCTGGTCTGAGGAACTTAGATTCTGCTCTAAGGAAATGCAGAATCACTGTTAGCTTAGGGATTATGTGGTGATATGAAAAAAAATTAGAGAATTAATCTCTCAGTGGTTTGCCCTATAATAGAGATGTCTTGAGGCAGGTGTTGGTTTGAATGTTATCGTATTAGTGTGAGGCACTAAAATTTGTTAGAATTAGAAGTGAGAGAGAATTGGATGTGAGAGATGTGTTTTAGAGAAAAATGATGAGACTTACTGATGACATATAAGTGACAAATGCATAAGATATGGCTAGACTATGTAAGTCC
>NW_012139413.1:7251366-7252250 GCF_000956105.1 Propithecus coquereli
AAGTTCTTTCTTCAGTCAGAAAAACAGCAGAAGAAACATTTTTTCTTCTTTCTTAAGGAAACCATTTTAAAAAAAAGACAAAGTTGGCTTAAAAAATAATACATCAAGAACAAAATCCTACACCTATAATTTAGGTAGGTATATAAATGTACGAGTGAGATGTACGAGATAACATGGATTTAGGTTCTTACATCATGATTGTTACTTGAAGTAGTCAAAAAATAAATAAAAAATGAAAATTTTTGAAAGGAACATACTGTTTCTTGCCAACAGATTAATCAAAAGAATTCACTCACCAAAGAATTAAATCAATAAAATCATAAAAGAATAAGCATTATAGTTTTAGAATAGTGGATGTATATTTTTATCAAGAAAAGTACAAACTAAATGATTGTTTGCATTTATTCTTATGCACACTTCCAATTTATCAGTAATTAAGATAGTATTTTAAGCTTGTTAAGATAAAATATTATCTGTCATTTAAATTGTTTAAATCTCCTTCACTAGTACCCTAAATGCCCCAGTAGGACATCTTAGCATAACTAGATGTTTTCCATCTTTTAATTACTATGACTAATTTTTTACAGCTGATTTACAAAACCTCGAATATAATGAATATGGTGACACATTCTTAATTATAATGGTGCAAATAGCACCACTCTAATACAGTGTGAGGCTTACACTGAAAAGGAATTTCCCTGGAATTGAAGCTCCTCTGATTGCTTTCCACATCACGTTTTAAACAAACACTGTGGTGCTTTAGCCATGACTTGGTTGCCTAGGATACACAGTTAATGTAGCCCTAAGATGCTGCTACCAGTTAGGCTTTGAGGCCATGTCTGTAAGTGCTGCACATAGCTGTTTTTAATAAATTAGAAAAATTT
>NW_012139413.1:7255265-7257460 GCF_000956105.1 Propithecus coquereli
CTTTGTATCCTCGTGCTCTTTTTTAGGGTGATTTTGGTTTTTGGTGTAGCTCTTAGAGACTTCTTTCTCAGGCAGACACCAAGCAGATGGAAGCACAGAAAAGTTGGAAGACTTTATGTTTTGGAGGTAGGCACAGACTGAAGGAAGTGAAAGCCCTAGGTTAGATATAACAAGATTGTGGGAATAGAGTAAAAATGAATTCAGTTTGATTCATTTTTAGGCTTTATATTGGCTATTTAATACAATATATGGAAGTGAGAGTATGTTCTGCCTACCTTCAGTTCTTTTTCCTTCCTTCTTTCCCACATCTTCTCATCCACAGAGATGAAATTGCTTTTTGATTTCTGTGCTTGAAGAAGAAGAAAGTTTGTCCTGTCCTCTATTGCCCTTCCACCAGCTCTACCAATGTAATCACTGAGCTTGGGAAAAGCATGTGGATTCATTATGTACGTTTTCTATGTTATTCTCTGGAAAGCATAAAGTCCAGGGTGACATGATTTACAGGCAGGTATACAGAACCAATATCAGAGGAATGGAGAGGAAATACAAAGAGAGAAGGGGACTAGAACATAGTTATAGATGTGATGAAGCCTTCTGTCTTTTGTTTTTATTTCTGAACAAAATAGTTCCTTTGTTACTTCTCATGGAGTCCTCCCCTTTTTAGGAGGAAGACTTGGAGGCTTGGGGAGGATTGCCATGTGAGAAAAGAGCCATTGCAGATACAAAAATAAATTTTCACTCAGAAATGCAAGTACCTACAAAATATTTAAGGAGGCTAATAAACCCTTAAAGTATAAAATAACACTTTAAAATCTCAACCTAATTCATCTGCCATACAATTATGAGTTTCAAGTAGAAATATACATTTATATGTTCCTTTGCATATCGCCTAGTATTGGCCTAAAATGCTCATTATTGATGAATTAATACTATAAACATTTGTATAATACTCCTGTTTAATAATGAGCAACATTGGTACAGATAGTTAATTTCAAAGTTTATCTGAAATTTTAATGGCTAGAAGTAAGTCAGGGGACCTATTTATATTTTCATTTTATCTACTCTAAAATGGCTGTTAATTTTCACAAAGAATCTCTCTAATCACAACAGTATTACTAAATAGAACCTATTTTAATTAGTAGATCATATCATCAGTGTAAAAACCAAAATTTACTGGTAGTTTGTTTGGAATTCAGAAATAGTGTGGACCTGAGTCAGTTGAGTTTCCATATTAGACAACAACGACAACTTCCTTTACTGTAGTATGATTACTAACATAGAGTATCTTGACTTTTTAAAAATATAACAGTTTTATTGAGATTTAATTTACTTAGCACACAATTCAGCTGTTTAAAGTGTATGATACAATGTTTTTTAAGTGCATTCACAGAGTTGTGCAACCATCACTATAATCAACTTGAAAACATTTTCATCACCCCCAAGGTCAAAAAGATTTATTGCTATATTTTCTTCTAAGACTTTTACATATTTTGCTCTTTCATTTAGGTCTATGATCTATTTTGAGTTAATTTTGTGCATGGTGTGAGGAAAGAGTCCAGATTGATTCTTTTACTTGTTGATATCTGGTTGACTCGGTACCATTTGTTGAAAAAATTATTCTTTCCCACTGAATTATCTTGAACCTTCGTTGAAAATCAGTTACTGTAAATGTGAGAATTTATTTCTGGTCTCTCAGTTCTATTCCGTTGATCTATGTGTCTGTCTTTCTTCCAGTACCACACAGTCTTTGTTACTGTGCCTTTGTATTAAGTTTCAAAATTGGGAATTGTGACTCCTCCAACTTTGTTCATTTTCAAGATTGTTTTGGCTTTTTTGAGTCCCTTGATTTTCCATATGAATTTTAGGATCAGCTTGCCAATTTATTCAAAAAAGGTAACTGGAATTTTGATAAAAATATGTTGAATTGGTAAATCAATTTGGAGAACACTGCCATTGTAATAATATTAAGTATTCTGACTCAAAAATATGGGATGTCATTTCTTTCATTAATATTTAGTTCTTCTTTAATTTCTTTCCACAATGTTTTATAGCTTTTAGAGTATCAGTTTTGCACTTATTTTGTTAAATTTATTTCTAAATGCATGGCACTGGCACCCGGCACGGGTCATCCTTTGGGAGGCAATGTTTACACAGTGGTTACCATGGACCAAGCATTATTCTAAATATTTTATAAT
>NW_012139413.1:7257510-7258761 GCF_000956105.1 Propithecus coquereli
CATTTCTTCATTCTAGATAATTCCTTTATGGGTTTTTTTGTTAAATGATATTTTGTTTTGTAATATTGATGGCTTTAGAATTATGATAATTTTAAGGCCCTGGAGTCTAATTTATTTGAACAGTCAGATTTCTGACATTTTAGTTTAGGATGATAACTGTAAAATCCTTAAGTAACAGGTATGCTGTGCTCTCAGTTTATTGTGAATTATATCAGATAGTTAGGTTCTGTGGATAGTTAATTCGTTTTTAATAAGCAATCTGAATAAATTATTTTTCCCTTACAAAATCTCTTTTACTCCTATTTTTCCTGAGTCGGAACTTTCCCTGCCAGAGTTAATATCTTCAACAAATTATTGCAGTGATTTTTTTCCTGAGCTCTGATTCAAAGTGATCAGGCCAGTTAGTATCAACGATGGCAGAGTAAAGGGCATAAAATAACATACCTTTCCTTAGATTATGTACAGGTCTCCCTCTGTGTGATGAACATGGCACCACATCCTTCTCTACACAGATTTTTCTCTTCCCTCCTAGAATTACACTGAATATAGCATTTGTCAGTTATAATTCAGGCTATACAACTAGGAGTCTGCTAGGGCTTTGATGAAGGGAGGGAAGTTGTCAGCGCGAGCTTTGTTAATTCACATGTCACATTAATATTCCAGGTTCTACGTTCTGTGATTATGTTAAGCATAAAATACAAAAAGTAAAGATGATTCATTCAAACTCCAACTTCTGTTGAAAAAATAACAACTGAAATCTAAAGTCTTAACAATCTTGGGTCTAAAGAGTTAATATTTGTTTTTATACATGGGAACTTCACATCAGAACTGGTGAAACAAGCTTCTCCTTTTCTAGTTCATCTTTGGGCACTTGAATTTATAGAGAAGAGGAATGCAAAATACTAATAAAGCAGTTCCTTCTCAGATCGTAGAGTGCCGAACATCAAACTCAAAGGATTAGGAAAAAGACTCCTCTTGTAAGTTTATAAGAAAGGCTAATATTTCTTATCAGTTCATGACACACATTTAACTTTTCATTCTTCTGCAGCACAGGAAGCTTGTTGTCAGCTTGCTGATTTCTTGCACACCAGGCCAACTCTTCAGTCTCAAATCTGCATAGTGATAAGTTTTGAGAAGAGCAGGGTCCCTTTGGGGATGATGAAATTTGCTTTTGCTATTTTTGTTATTTCTTTTTCACAGGAGGCTGTATAATAATTTTCTGCTCTAGGGTCTTGAAATAACATTAAAGAT
>NW_012139413.1:7261656-7291083 GCF_000956105.1 Propithecus coquereli
TTATCATGAAGAAGTGCTGGCTTTTTTCCCTGCATATATTGAAGTAATCGTGTGGGTTTTGTTCTTTATTCTATTGACACGATATATTACATCAATTGGATGTAAAACCAGACTTGCATTTTTAGAATAAATCTCACTTGGTCATATTTGATAATCCTTTTTATATGTTGCCAGATAAAGTTTGCTAGCATTTTCTTTAGGAGCGTCCTCACTTTTACAATACAAAACATTTGTAAAAATCATGCTGAAAGACAGATCATTAAAAAACAGTCTATGCATCCACCCTTGCTTTATTTTCATTCAACATGTTTGGCATTAGCAGCAAAAGTGAGGAGATACCAATGTGAAATATTTGGTGTATTTAGTACACCTGTACATTAGTGGCATGGCTAAAGACAAGCATAAAATACCAAAATCATACCAATCCTAAACACAAGGTTGTAGCCAGAAGAAAATATTTTTTAATCTGAATCTCCATGTTCCAGAAAGAAGATTTCCCTGCCTCCATTGTGAGGTAAGAAAAAAATATAGATATAGGTACAAATATAGATTTATATCTATCTACTATCTATTATCTAATCACCACAAAATTACAACATACTTGTCAAGGAATGCTATTTTCTAGGTCTTGCATGGAAATCAAGGATGATTACAAGAAACTCTTGCCTTGAAAGAATGCATATTCTACTGCAAGAGGCAAAAAGCATTTAATATTATGACATGGAAAACTGTAGTTTGAGGTAGCTTATGATAAGTGGGGTAAAGATGTATAATGAAACTCCCTTGCACATTCAAAGGAGAAAGAGATTTTTGTCTACGGGGAATGAAAACAGACTATTCATGGAGGAGGCTGTTCAAGAAGCATGATGTAAACCTTGAGTTGTGTAGGATTTTGTCAGACTATGTTGAAAGAGAAGGGCTTTGGCAAGAATATTCAAGATGGGAAAAACATTATGAACAAAAGCTTCTGAGGCAGGAAAATGTGGGGTCATACTTGTGGAACATCAGACAGTTCAGTTTGGCTAAAAAGTAGAGTGTGTGAAAGAAAGTGGTCAAATATTCTGCTGGGAAGTTCAACGAAGGAGATCATGTTCTGGGAGCCAGGAAAACCAGCATAAGAGGTTTAGCCTTGACTTGGTAGGCAATGCAGAGCCTCTGCAATGTTTTGAGTGAGGCTGTGCTGTAACACAGCCTGTAAAATCTGTTAGATGGAAAGCACAGGTATCTGTAGAGATTTTAACCCAAACAAAAGACTATCTAGTAAAGGTCCAGGCTGTGACAACCAGCCTAGCAGATCCTCTTCTGGAAACAAAGGGAAACATCGTTTATCTTATCAACAGAAGAGGTTTGCTTATATTAATTCAGGATTTAATAGCAAGCTAAGCCACAGGGAGCTGCTGTCATGATGAAAAACGCCACTAGAGTCCTCCTGGAAAAGGTACTTCTGATGTTAAAGACCTCAGGGAAAGGTTTCTGGGGAATCCATAATTAAATGTCACATCATGGCAAGGGCAGAGGGAAAAAAAATGACTGTGCTTGGAAAATGGCAAAATATAAATATCTGGTCAAAATATTTTTATAGCTTATTTTTAAAAAGCCTGAAGAGCCTCCTAGTGGCCTGGACTTCCAATTAACCAGCTTCAGGAAATAAAGTATTAACAAAACAAAGGTAGTGAATGTACTTCAACTTTGCTTAGCTAGAAAGTGCTTGTGGAAGTTCTGAATTTCTGGGTGGAATTCTTTCATTCTGGATTGATGACTGGAGAAAACAGATTGATGCACTAGTGATTCATTTTCTAACAGTTTAAAATATATTGTGATAAAATAATTGTAATTGCTTCCTCAGTTTCCCTAATCTAGTTTGTTTATTTAAAGAAGAGAGAGGGGGGAAAAATCTCCCAAGTTTGGCTTTTGGTTGTACAGTCTGAGAAGAGACTACAGTGATTCGAAAATGGTTCATCCCTCCAGGTGTGTCTAACTCATTGCAATAAGCGCATAAAGCATAAAGGCAGGTAAATTAACACACAGTGCTTATCCCTGGAGTCTGCTATAGGAGCCAAAGAATTCAAATTTCTGGGTATCACTGAACTAGGTAGTTGGAAGGAGTTCAGTGATTTTGTACTGTACTAGGTTTGATCATACATTAGAGGTAAATTGACAAATTGTGACTTCTCTGTTCTTTAACACTGGATGTCTACTGTCATCACCTTCTTAGGTGACTTTTACATTTCCAAAATGGATCATTTTTTGCACGTAGGACATTAAAGGATAGTTTTGTGCATAGAATAAATAAGGGTCTGATGATAAAGTCAGGACCTGCCAAAATAGAACCCATATCCTAACCAAGGTTTTTCCTAATTCTCTCCCACCCCCCACTTCCAAATAAATACTGATTGGAAAGAGAATAAAATGAATTATAGACAAAAAGAACAAAAAATCTCAAGGATAGAAGTAAAAAAAAAAAACAGAATGAAGTTTAGGGAATTGACAATATGGAAAACTAAAGTTATGGTGACAGGCAATGATGTCTAAAATGAAAATATGCCTGTTATTCCTCATACCATAGTTCATAGGCTAGAAAGCACTCACATGTTTAATTCTTAGATAATGAGAAATTTTGGAATTGAAAGAGAAAACGAAAGGATAAATTGTTCTCAAAAACTAGAAAAGCTATACATAAGGTGGAAAAGGTAGGGGCTAAGGATTAGCACTGACAATGAAGGACCAAATGAAAGTAGGTGAGATCAAGAGGGAGTCAGATTATCTCCTGTGACAATTTCAAGGCCTACAGAAAAAAAAAGTTTTGACCTTACAAAACCCACAAAGTTATTATTAGCATGTAAAAACAAACTATTAGATTTATGAAGATCGTTAGCATATAGGTATGCAATTAGTTATGAGAATGACTAAATACACAGAAATTTGATTTAATAAATATTTTATAAACTAATAGAGTCTAATGAAGATAGTTATGAGTACATAAGTATTGCATCTTAAATATGGTTAGAATCAATGTTGTCATAATCTATTAACTTGTCATTGAGTGGCATTAACTGTATTCTGGTGCCTAGCATAGTGTCTGGCATGTAGGCAATCAATAGCTACTTCCTGAGTTAATATATAAATAACTTCTAGCCCAGTTCTTTCACAGAGAAGATATTATTAACCTTCACCCAGCAAATATTTCTTACATACTCATTATGAGTCTGATAAAAGGGACACATTGATGTTCCAAGGGATTGACAGTCTTTGAAATGGCTTAAGTGGGCTCATTAGCATCTTCTTATTTGCTGTGGTCTTTCATATCAGCTCTCCAACTCATGGAAGCGTAGTCAGGATCCAGCTATGAAAGCCCAAGCTACAAAGACTGAGAAAACTAAGAAAACTTCTATCCCTGAGGAAGTTGAGCCTGTATCCATAACCTGCCTCCCTGTAATTCATGAAACCCTTAGTGGAACCTTCCCACACCCTTCAGGCCCTCTGGTGAACAAGCAGAACTGGTCTCACTTCAATTTTTGCATCAACCAAGTCGCAGAGATATCAACTTACTCTATGATGTTCTCCATCTTTTCTGAAATATGATTTACTTCATCCTTCTCTCTGATTTTCTGGGAGCCCATTCTACTTTCTTCCTTTTAAGGGAAGACTTAGAAATGTACAGCATATATATTTTCCCTTTACAAGGCTGCCAACAGTTTTATTTTGAAATTAAAACTCTGGCAATCATCAACAAAGACCCTGGGGAAGAAGAGGGAGGAGCGTGGTTAGGAGAACTGAGATTCTCTGTTAACACTAGGGCAGATGTAATCGTACTAGGTCATAAATACGTAATTTTTCTATTTGTCCCACTTGATGAAATATAATTAACAACTTTTTCGAAATACTTTGTTCAAGCTCCTACTACATGCTATAATCCTATATATTTTATATGCAATTTCTTACTTAATCTTTATGATGATCGTTTTAGGTAGGTAGTATATTCCCATATTAGAGATGAAGAAACTGAGAGTCAGAAAGTTTAAGAGATTTCTTTAATTTCTTTCTCATACTTGGATATATTAGGGATATATCTCTAAACCCTTATATTTTCCTTCATAACGTGTTATTGGCCATATAAGAAAGCAAATATTTCATTTTTATATGACACATTGGTGCAACAAATTCCCCCTGAGAGTTCAGGCATACATTTCTCCTTCACTTTCAATTTGTGCTACTCTTTTGCAAAAGAGCAAAGTTATAATTTTGTTCCCATGAAAGTAGCTCCTGGTTTTCTCATTTTATTTTGGAGTTTCAGACACCTGTTTCCACTGTTCATCCCTAACATAAGAAAATCAGAAATAGATATCTTCTACGTTATTTTGGATAAATTATTCCTCTAGATTTGAGGGAGTAGTTTATATTATGCCTATAAAATTATTTGAATAGATTTGTATATAAATACATTTCCTCCCCTCCATTTTAATATAGAGATTTACCTGGTAGACCTATGTTTTAATATTAGCTGCTTTGCTGCAGCACGTCAATGCAGGAAATTCTTTGAATTTCTCAACATGCTGTGGCTACCAAAACTTGTACAGAATGGCTATTGAGACATTTCTTTTGATGGAAGTTTTCCGTTGTAGACCCTTAAAGACCCATAATAAACTCTCACTTCAGCAATAGATGGCAACAGTTGAGTTCTACATTCTAAATTTAATTTATTTTTATCATTACTATTTGATGATGGCTTTAATATTTAAAATCATGCAAGTATCTAGCAAATAGTGACATGTATAGAATCCTGAGCAGCTTGTCCTGGAGTATAGTCTAAATTATGTTCTCTGAGAATGATTTCGTAGTGAGTAAGCACTCATTAGCTCAAGGGACAAATACACATTTACTCTATCATGTTATATTTTCTTCTCTGAACAGCTGCTACTTATTATTCATATTACTTCATTGTCGGTGTCGGTGCTTTGTACTATCAAATATATCATAGTATTTATTCACATCTTTGCTTCATTCACATAAAATTTGAGAAAAAAAGCAAGACGTTTTTACATTTCTTTCTTTTAGAACTTCCTCTTCATTATTTTTCAGCTTTGAAATTGCATTGCCAACATTCCGTTTTCTTTATCTAAGGTGAAAATGTTTTATCCTTGCTGGGGCAACAGGAGTGAAATAACAGAAGCAGAAAACCACTGTCCTCTCATTGGGGAAGGAGTGGGAATTGTTCAAGAACTGACTCTGCCTCTCTGGGCAGAGTTCTCTGTTTCTCCCTCAGGGTTAACTCCAACCTATATAATTGCTTTAATGGCCTACAGAGTCCTATATTCAGAGATAGACGCTCAGATTTTATTGATTCCAGGTTTAATGTTTCATATAGTAAAACATGTCAGATGAGGCAGGTGTCAACTGTCAGATTTCTGAATACTACACATTACATTTTTTTTTAAATTTAAAATAAACTAGTTAGGAATTCAGGCAAATTTCTGTAACATAAAGAAGTAGCACAATATAGTAAGGTATGGTGGAAAATGCATAGGTTTGGGGTCAAACTGATTAAGGTTTATATCTATGTTCTACCCACTTCAGTTATGGAACCTAAAACCATTGACTTCATTCTCTGCGATTCAATGAAATGGAAATAATAAGACTCACCCTGAAGGGTTGTCATGGGAAATACATAACACATCAGGACAATGGATGCCACACAATAGATGTGCAAGAAGTGGTTCCTTCCCTTCATTCCTTTTCTTCCCATTCCTTTAAAAAGACATTTATTAAGCCCCTAGAGACTATGCATAGTTTAAGGAGACAATGTAAGGAAAAGCAGATGCACTACCTGTTCACTGGGAGCATATTACCTAGTGGGGAGAGCTACAATAAGGAAACACTTATACAAATCATGGCACACTCTCACTGGAACAGGTGCTGCAGAAGGGAGAGACTTGAGAGCATATTTTAGAAGGATTTGAGCCTGTCACAAAGGTCTGGAAAGACTTAGGTGAAAGGGTGACAACTGAGCTGAGATCTGAGAGATAAGAGTGAGTTAACTAGGCAGAGTGGAGAGTGAGGAGCTAGTACCATCAACTTCATCATTATCATCACTGTCTCCACCATTATAAAGCATGAGTGAATGAGCCATTTGTTGTTTGTCCAGAGAAGTAAAACCACCCCAAATTTATAAATCATTGAATTTTTCTGTGCATCACGTCCTTGGCTTTCCTTCTACCTTTCCCTATGCATGACCTAGCCTGTGGTCTCTTGTGAAGGCCACTGTTTGACAGTGGTACTGAGTGGCTTTTATTTATCTTTCGGCTTCTTCATTGCTCTGTTGGGATGGGTCTGATATATTAATATCTCCATCTACTCCTGTGTATACCAGCCAACCAATTACAAATCACTCTCTCCTTCAGCAGAGCCATCAATCACTCTTTGCCCATATTACCAACTCTAGTTGTTCTGGGCAATGTTAGCAGACTACTTGTGTTTCCTTGCACTAAATGGAAATGAGGAAGTACACTTGTATCAGTGATGCAAATTCTTAATGGTTCATTCCTAACCAGGGCAGATAAGCCCTATGTATGGGGCAGACTGTGGCAAACAAGCACAGTGGCACTGGTTTTCATCTACCATGAAATGTCTGTAGAACTTAGTGACATGATAAGTCAGCTATTACCATATTTTCTGTGCTCAGAGATGCCTTGCTAGTGACTAATGTCCTTATTACAGCTTGAATGAAGAAAAAAGGTAAATGGAGAGCACATGACAGCTTTCCCCATCCACTGAAAGAACATTCTTTTCCCTTATCTTTAGGTACTCACCCAGAAATGTTGCCAGACGTCATTTAGTTAGAGTAATAGATCCTTGGAGATCTTACATAGTTTATACTTGATTGGATCAGCATTTAGTAATTTACTAATTTAATCAAATAAATTAAGCAGCTTATTTCTTTTTTTTTTTTTATTTCAGCATATTATGGGGATACAGATGTTTAGGTTACGTATGTTGCCCTGGCACCGCCCCCCCAAGTCCGAGCTTCAAGCGTGTCCATCCCCCGGATGGTGCGCATTGCACTCTTTGTGTATGCATATACCCGTCCCCTCCTCCCTCCTCCCCCCTCCCTCCTTCCTCTCTCCCCTCCCTCCTGCCTCCTGCCTGACATCCAATAAACGTTATTCTTATATGTGCACTTATGTGTTGATCAGTTAATACCAGTTTGATGGTGAATACATGTGGTGCTTGTTTTTCCATTCTTGGGATACTTCACTTAGTAGAATGCGTTTCAGCTCTATCCAGGATAATACAAGAGGTGCTGCATCACCATTGTTTCTTAAAGCTGAATAGTACTCCATGGTATACATATACCACATTTTATTAATCCACTCATGTATTGATGGGCACTTGGGTTGTTTCCACATCTTTGCAATTGTGAATTGTGCTAAGAAGCTTATTTCTTACATAAGTACATCTAAAGCTTTTTACAAGAAAAAGTTGATTATTTATTTATTTACTTTAAATAGATATAAGTTCAAACAAACTTAAACTACCTGAGTTTTATCTGTGATAAGAATAGGGAGGAAAATAATATGTATTCTTTGAAGATTGAAAGGAATTTTAATGATCATCAAGTCCACACCTCATGTTTTATAGATGAGATTATGCGACTTGCCCTAGATCAGGCTGCAGGTGTTCAGGGGAATCTCCAAGCCTCAGGCTAGAAGTTCGGATGCAATGTGACATGGCTACTGGTGGCCCAGTTACCTAGTTCCAGGGAACAGCTACGCCAGAGAGAAGGGGTCTGATTTCTGTTTCTTTATTTACCTTTGACAAAGGGTAATTTGAATCATGGACTATTAGCTGAAAGAGGATTTCAGAACAACTATAAATTAGACATGTCTACTTTACAGATGGGGAAACAGAGGCTCACATTATTGTAAACACTAACCCAAGAGTGTGTAACTGGTTTTCAACCAGGGAACTGGGCTTACTCAAAACTAACTATTCACCGAATGCCTTCTCTAAGCAACGCATTGTACTAGACAGTGGGTTATGAAGGTAATTATGAGGATTTGCTTGTTCAAAACTGACAGCTTGTTTTTCTGATTCCTAGTGAGCAGAAGGATTGAAATGTTTATATGCATCAATTAAAAATTGATCCAGTTTATGGAGACCTCCATTAAGACTGTTCATTTTTTCTCATTCTCAAGATAAAGTTCAAAATCCTTAACTAGAATCTATACGGCCTTTTTAGTTAGCCCTTTGCTTCCAAGTAATCCTTACTCATCTTCTAATATGCTCTCCTCCACTTCCTGAGCTCCAGCCATGCATACCTAGCCCTGTCTCTAGCTGGCATCAGGACTACTACATGCTGTTTCCTCTACACTAGCTAATTCTGACTCATTGTTCAGGTCTGAGACTTAACACCCTTCAAGAAAACTTTTCCTTACCATCCACTCTGATTTGTCACATGCTATTATAGAACATTCTGACATGCCCTTTACAGCCACAGATGTAACAATATAGTTATTAATGTAATTATTTACTCAAGATTTGCCTTTGTCACCAGAAGATCAGTAATCCCCAGGAAACAAGGATCCTGTCATTTTTAAGTTTAGAATTTTTTTTTTATTTTTAATTGTTATGGACATATAATAATTTAGATAGCACATGTGATTTTTTGATACAGGCATAAAACGTGAATTAATCAAATCAGGGTAATTGAGATATCTGTCACTTCAGGCATGTATCATTTCTTTGTGTCAAAAACATTCCAATTCCACTCTTTCAATTATTTTAGAGTATACCCTAACTCATTGTTGAATATACTTACCTTATTGTGCTATCACATATTGTTCATTCTGTCAACTATAATTTGTACACAGTAACCGTTCCCACTTTATCCCACACTCCCTGCTACCCTTCCCAGTCTCTGGCAACCATCATTCTACTTTCTTTCTCCATGAGATCAATTGTTTTTAATATTTGGCTCCTACATATGAGTGACAACATGTGAGATTTGTCTTTCTGTGATTGGCTTATTTCACTTAACATAATGTTCTCCAGTTCCATCCATGTTGTTGCAAATGGCAGGATTTCATTCTTTTTGTGGCTATGTAATATTTCATTGTGTATATATACCTATATATACCACTATTTCTTTATCCATTCATCCATTGATGGACACTTAGGTTAATTCCAAATCTTGGCTATTGTGAATAGTACTGTACTATAATAAACATGGGAGTGCAGATATCTTTTCAATATAATGAATTCTCCTTTGGATATATACCCCGCAGTGGGTTTGCTGTATCATATGGTAGTTCTATTTTTAGTTTTTTGAGGAACCTCCATACAGCTCTTAATAGTGGTTGCACTAATTTACATTCCCACCAAAAGTGTATGAGGATTCCCCTTTCTTCACATCCTAACCAGCATTCATTATTGTCTGTCTTTTTGATAAAAGCTATTTTAACTGGGGTGAGATGATATCTCATTGTAATTTTGATTTGCATTTCTCTGATGACTGATGATGTTGAACATTTTTTCATATAGCTGTTGGCCACTTGTATGTCTTTTTTTGAGAAATGTCTATTCAGATCCTTTGCCCATTTTTTAATTAGAATATTTATTTTTTTCCTATTGAGTAATTGGAGGTCTTTATATATTCTAGTTATTAATCTCTTGCCAAGGTAATTTGCAAATATTTTCTCCCATTCTGTGTGTTATCTCTTCACTTTGTTGATTGTTTCCTTTGCTGTGCAGAAGCTTTTTAACTTGGTATGATCCCATTTGTCCAATTTTGCTTTGGTTGCCTTTCCATATTTAAACATGGGAGAATGAGAAAAGGACGAAGGTGAGGAATTGGCCTCATGATGACTATGTCTACATATTATCGCAACATACACATGTAATGTAAACAAAAAAAATTGCTGTTCTCTATAAGATCACCTACTAACTACTGAAAATTGCTTAACTATGGACTTGTGATTTTTACTTATCATCTGGAATATTTAGCTCTGTAGACATCTACTTGTCTGTAAATTTGCAAGATTTGTATCTAAGTAATTGACCTGAAATCTCCATTTACAGATTAGGATCAGTGTTTGAGTAAGATTACTTATTTATTTGAAAAAGTTTTGAATGCAGCAAGGAGAGACTGACTGAAATAATTAGGTGGCCACCCCTTGGTGCTGCCCAGGGGTATAGAGAATTCAGGTTTTTAGTGGCCCTGTGATTACACAATATGTTAAGTCATGATGTGCATACAGCATGAATGAATTCATCGTGAATGAAAAAAAGCAGATCTGTTTAAATGCATGCTTATGTCTTGTTTGCATATATGAGGCATCTTCTGTGTGCTTGGTGCCATCATATATGGGTAAATGTCTGTGTATCACTCAGGCACACTCAAAGGTTCTGGTAAATGGATTAAATCCTTCTGGTTGCATTCCCTTTAATACCTAATTGGATTGGTGGTCATCTTTTCCTGGTTATATTCTTGAGCATGCTGTCTTTACTTTTTTCCCTTTTTCTTTATTCATCTACATTCTTCTGTTTGATTTCTTTCTGTAAGAAATCAAAAATTTGATAGCAGAGAAAGAAAAACCTTACACAGACTATATTTATTTTATGCTTAATTTTCTCTAGTTATTCAAAGATTAAAAAGTAAAGGTAAAAAAATAAGGCAGAGAACTCTATAATTGGATTAGATATACAACTTGTCTTCAAAATATGTTTCTTTCACTCATTCTTTTTTGCTTAACCTAAGCACCCTTTGCTATAATTTAGAAAGGAACCTTGGCATAAAGTCACAGTGTAAAATAACAAAATGATTTATGGCCTGCTAAATATACAAAGTCATTTTGCTCTATGATCACATAGTTCAACCAAAGGACTATTGAACAGATGTTAGGAGCCTTATTGGCGCTGGGTATCCAGTTTGTCCTTCTAGGCCTCAGTTTCCTCATCTGTAAAATGAGAAGATTATCCTAGCTGAGTGAACTCAAAGGTTCTCTTCTAATTGTAACTTTATATAGTTTACATTTGATTATACAGCATGAGCATTTGGCACTTTGCTGGCAAATTTAATCAACATAGACAAATAACTTGAATGTCAATCAAACTATAACTATTAATTTAATTAGCTAGAAAGATTCTTCTCCAAAATAAAAGGTCAGCGTTCCAGTTCGAAACAATATCAGAGATCCTCATTTTACATTTAGAACACTATTTCCTTAACTAGTGCTTCTACCAAAAAAAATATTAACATGTATATTCTAAACACCGTCCCCCTTCTGTGATGATTATTAGTACATATTAACTAAAAACAGAATGAAATGTTCCTTCATTACCTGGTTTTCTGGGAATAATTCCCTTTGAAACAGAGTGACTACAATGTAATAATATCTCCATAAATTGCATTAAGTTTTCTGAGCAGTGGAAATGTTCCTGGTAAATTTTGTATATTTTTCATTTATTCATTCTCAGCTGGAAATAAAGAGTTCCCAAAATAAATAAAACCATGCTGAAATTTGCCCCGAGTCCCCTGCCTCTATGTTCTTCTTTTGTTCTGGTCAGAAATTTGTCCAGCTGGAAATCTGGAGAACTAGACTCAGTTGATTCTGTCATTCCATCACAGGCTTCTTCCAGAATGTGGAACTGCCCTACCCTTATTTGCCCTGTACCACAGCAATTTTTCTTTGCAGCTTGTCTTTCTTCACATAGGCAGACCCATTCTTTCCTTCTACCTCTTGTAGCCCTGTTCAATACTTTGGACTTTCTGCTGACTCCTCTGTCACGTTGTCCAGGCTATGTGACTTTATTTTGCTCCATATTTAGTGATAATTTATTAGTACAGCAACACTTTTCTCATCCATAATACCATACCCTTATGCTTCCTGTATTTTAAACTCAGGTAATGAATTTCCTGGTAAGAATTTCCTGTGTCGCTGGATTGTATCACCTTTGCAAACTGGAGGTTACTAAACTAGGATAGAAAACTCATTTTCTTGGCATAGTCAAAGTATTATATTTTATACATAAGAAAATGTTAGTTTATAGTTTGAATGGGATGTGCCAATTTTCTAAGAACCAGAACACAGTACATTATAAGTAGTAGTGGATATGTACCAAAACAATTTTATATCTATTGAGAACTCAGAAAGCTCTTCTGTGCCTCAAAGGAATCATTATGCACACTAATTATTGTGGTACACTGCAGAAATAGTGGTTAGTAGAGGTTTCTTTTGATAGAAGGGCAGATAAATCAACTTCCCTGTAGTTAATTCTTTAGATGGTGCATAATCCTTTTATGCAAATGGAGGTCTTCCTGAAGTTTACATTGAGGTCTACACTCTAACAGAGTTATGATATATGGAAGAAAATTCAAAGCCAAGAAAGTTCTTTGTAATATACTTGACCCGGGGATCATTAGAACATTTCAGCATAACTTAACTGCCAGTAGAAAGAACAGTGCTTTACAAGAGCTAACTAAAGCAGCTGTAGCAAGAATCATATTAAACATGATAGTTCCAGAAGAACATATTTCAAAAAACAATTGTAAAGCTAGATGTTCAGCCAGGTGACAAATGTCTTTCTTGTATCTGTGACTTCTGGTCACAAACTATAGAAGTATAGTTTCAAGTTTCAAAATATGATTCCAGGATCATGAAAGTAGGGACATGTCTAAAATAGGACTGTACTAGTTATTATACTGTTAATCAAGGACAAACTATTTTCTTTCTTGAGAAGGAAATAACTGATATGACCCAGTTTCAAATGGTCTAAATATTCTCATTTCCACTTGTTGCTTGCCACAGAGGATCATACCAACATGTGGTGTGTTTATCAATCACTTAATACATATAAAGAGATGATCATAACTTGATTTAATCTAACGTTTACTAATTTTCTAGACCTTCAGAAAATAGCTTTACTTGAATCCACCATTACTGGCCATGTCTTTTTTACAAGTAAAAACAGGTAAGTGTAGCTATCATTTCTCCCTACATGCAGGAATGTTGCATCCATTTATCCAATTTATTCAAACAGGCTTTAATTAAGTTACCTCTGTGAGTAAGGCCCTGATATGCTAAGAATCAGACACTGAGTAAGACAGAGATTTTCAGCCAAGGCATCAACAGTCTAGATAAGCAGATCAACAATGTTGTCGTATACAAAAAAGAGAGCATATCCTCAAGAGAGAATAACAGCAGCAAAGCCATGGAAATATGAATATTTAAGGGGATTAGGGAATAAAATATAATAGCTACTAAGCACTGCTCTAGGCATGATGCTAAGAGTTTCACATATATTATTTTATGCCATTCCCACAACTGTCCTTCAAGTTAAGTTTACTTTCTATATTTTACATATAGGAAGCTAAGGCTTAAGGAGTTAATAACTTGACCAAATTGACACATCTAGTAAATTTCACAGCTGTGATTTAAATCTTATTCTAACTCTGGGGCCTGTGTTTGTTAAAACATTGTGTGGTAACATGAGTGGTTTGGCATAGCTGGAGAAGAGACTTCCGGGAAGGGTGGCAGAATCATGATCTCTTTACCAGGCTGGTAACAGGCCTGTAACAGGCCTATGGACCATGTGCGCTGTGCTTGTATTTTTCTGATCCTCAAAATTTCATTCATGAATGTAAGTTATTTCCAGGATTATTGTAATACCAAATACCTCTTCTGTCAGATTTCTGAGGGGAAAATAACAAATGCTTTCTGGTATCTTAAAAATATAGATTTGCATTCTTGATGTGACTTCTTATAACTCTCAAAACATACCAGTTTTTAATATGTAGACTATTGACCTGAACATGTCTCCTTTCTTCTCGTCTTTCACCGTTCACTCCCACAGACACACCCTACACCTTATCATAAGCAGAAATCCCTGCGTGATCTTGCTTTTCAGCATTCCACTCTCCAACCACCAGCTACTTTCCCCCAGTTTACTTTTAATGCTCCAAACCTAAGATATTCTTCAATTCTACACAGCGATGTAGTTGTTGAGCCAACTAATTCTTCCTTATTTCTCATTCCATTAATATTTCTTCCCTCTGTTTAGAAAGTTTAAAGTCCATCTTTGTTATCTCTTATGTATAGCTGTACTTAATTCCTTAATTCCCTTGCTCCTCTTTCTTCCAAACTTTGATTGCCTCCTTCTCCACTCATCTTGCTAAACATGGCAGGAAAAGCCAAACCATGTTGAGTGGCCGACCACTCTACATATACTGCCAATGTCGAGTGGCTCTAGGCTGCCCAGTGATTTCCCTTTCCATTCTCCTTCTCCTTCTCTGCTTGACTTCTCCTTCCTTTCAAATATTCAACAATTCCTTCCCAATCCTCAATCTCAGCTGATTACTTTGCTTCCTGTTTCAGTAAAAACATAGAAACAATTAGAAGAGAATGTTCTACTTGCCTCCCTTTACCCACCCCCATCCCTTCCCTTACACTCCAAGAAAGTCCTAGCCTTCTGCTTATATACTAGACACCATCCCTTTTTGCCAACTCGTGGGCATTGTTCCAGAAAATCCCACCCAGCCCCCTTTTTAGCACCATCCACTTTCTTTCTCTAATGGATTATTTCCATCAGCATGTAAACATGAGACAGGGTTCAATTCTTGAACTTCTTCTCTTTAAAGCTATACTCACTCACTTATGTATTTCATCCAGACTCCTGGTTTTAATTACTATCTATTAATTAATAATGCTTAAATTTAAATCTCTGCTCTGGGCCTCTCCCTCAGTTCACATTTGAGTATTCTGCTGCCTAGTTTATACCTCTAGTTGGATATCCAATAGTCATCTAGAACTTAATTTGTCCAAACTGTTCTTCCTTCCATATTTGATTCATGATCTTCCCTATTTTAGTTAAAAGCAACTCCAAACTTCCAGTGGCTCAGGCTGAAAATCCTGAAGTCATCCTTGATTTTCATCTTCCCCTCTTGCCCCATATCTAATCTACCAACAAATTGTGTTGGCTCCACCTTCAAAGTATATCTGAAATCTAATCTTTTCTCTATATTCACTATATTCTCTATATTCACGCTGGACCAAAATATCATCTTCTCTCACCTGTATTCAAGCAACAACCCTAACTGGTTTCACTCTTTCTGTTCTTGCACCTCTAGGCCTATATTGAATTCAGTAGACAGAGTGATTGTATTCAAACCTAAGTCATATAATCTTATTTCTTGCCTTAAAACCCTCTAGTCACTCCTTTTTCACCTAGAATAAGAGCCAAAATCTACGCAGTGGCCTCCAAAGTGTCACAAAGTCTAGCCCCTGTTACTCCTCTAAGCCGTCTATTTTCTCACTGTGCATTAGCGACACTAATGTCCTTTTTTTTTTTTTTTTTTTCAGTTTAAAAATATTAAGAGAGTACAAATGTTTTTGTTGCATGGCTTGAGGTCGGGGCTATGTGCCTATCACTCAAATAGTGTTCATTGTACCCGTTAGGTAAGTTTTTGTCCCCTTCCTCCTACCCTTCTCCCCTGCCTGATTTCCAGTGACTTTTACTTCCCTCTGTGCACTTGTGTGCCCATTGTTAATTCCAATTTATTAGAGAGTACATGTGGTGTTTGTTTGTCCATTCTTGAGATACTCCTCTTAGGATAATGGTCTCATTCTTCCTCAAACAAAGCAGGCAATATTTAGCCTCAGGACCTTTACTTGATGTTCTCTCTGCTAAGAATGCTGTTCCTCCAGTATTTGCTTTATGTGGTCTCTCAGTTTCTTCAAGTGCTCCCTAAAATGTCCTCCTGTTAGTAAAGCCTTCTGTAACTATGCTGTATGCTCTATGAAATTGTAATGCCAATTTCCTCTAGCTCTCCCTATCCTCCTTTCTCTGTCATATTTTTTCTCCATAGGATTTGTCACTATGTAAAGTGCTATATAATTTACCTATTTATTAGGTTTATTATCAGTGTCCCCACTAATGGCTCTATAAGTGTAGGAATTTTGGGCTCTTTGTTCACTGCTGTATTCCCTGGGCTTAGAATAGTACTTGGCACATAGTAGGAACTCAATAAATATCTGTTAATAAATGAATACATCTGTAGGAAAAT
Source organism: Propithecus coquereli (assembly GCF_000956105.1). Taxonomy (NCBI): domain Eukaryota; kingdom Metazoa; phylum Chordata; class Mammalia; order Primates; family Indriidae; genus Propithecus; species Propithecus coquereli. The sequence continues at coordinate 7,277,714 of NW_012139413.1, forward strand.
GAATAATAGTTCTATCACAAATGCAACTAATGCAGGTAAGTCAATATTCAAATACATTGTGCCTAAGTCCTAACCCAAGATAGTACTGAATCTTCTTAAACCATTGCAACCTATATTAATATTTTCTTTTCTTTTTATTCTTTTCATTCATATCATACATGTCTATGTATAGAAAGACAATCTATGTTTTATCATTTTTATGTCAACACTCCATTCATTACACTTTATTTAATTTACACATGAATTTCAGTATTTGTCACCTTCAATTTCCTATCACAGAATTTACTATGCAATGCCATCCAAAGGTGAAAGATAGAACTTACAATCTGTTTTTGAAAGGTGAAAAAAGAGAGAACATCAGTTGAAACTTTCCTGACAATATTTCCTTCAGAAAAACTTTAAAAACCAGGAAGAATTTTAGGTACTGTATGTGCAGTAGTTTGGTGATTTTGTTTCATCAATGTTTGCAATGTATTTATTCTCTTTTTATAAAAATTAGAGCAAAACTGTACTATCTGTATTATAAATGTTTATCAATATTCTGATATTATATTGATATAATACTGACGTTATCTATTACATTATTTAATGCCAAATCAAAGGTCAGGAAAAAAATTATTATTGCACAATTCTTATGATTTAATATTATCTTTCTTATTAACTAGGTTACAGAATGATATGGTGCTAAAACATGAACCCTTTTTGTACAAAATACTACTGAGACATCACTGTTTTCTATGTCTATTTTTTTACTTGTACAAATTTATGGTGTACATGTGCAATTTGTTATATGTATAGCTATGCATAGATTGTGTAATGGTTAAGTGAGAACTTTTAGGATATCCATCACCCAGATAACATACATTGTACCCATTAACTAATTTCTCATCATCCAACCCCCTCCTTCTGTCTCCTTTGTCTATTGTTCTACTCTCTACATCCATGTGTGCACATTTGTGTGTATATATTTTTTAAAGGCAATAAACATGATTTAAAATAGTTTACCATTTCCTCTGACATTTGACATATTGTAGGTACTTTGGGACCAGTTCTCAAAGCAGGTCCATGTAAATTATCAATGCTGGAATGGGAAAGAAAGCACTGAAATCAGGGCTGTCTTGGGAGACAGAAGGAGGAGCATGCAGACTACCAAATCCAAGTAATATTGTTAAGAGTAAAACTGGCAGGCAGGGTTGGGGTTCATTCTTCAAATAACAAATGCATTGCCTCAGCCTCAGTGGGTAAATGAAAAGGACAGGCTAACTAGTAATTAAGGAGAAAGATCCAAACCAAGAGAAGCAAACATAAAGAGCAATGTAAAGTTGCCATATTTTGCTTTCCTCAGGCTCACTTCTTGAGAACTCTATTATCAGAGACTTAGTCGACTGTGCCCAGCAAACATGTGTGGGTGTTTAGCAAATTTTAATGCATTACAGCTTTCCTTATCAATTTCTTTTGACATATTCTTTAATTAAAATGTTACTTCCATAACTGATGATGTTACTTATTGATTCAATTGTAAGATCAATTTTATCTATTGGTAAAATATGGTATATTAATAATGAAGGGATTTGTGTTACATGAGGTATTTTGATTTTTTAAATCAGACTTTTATTTAAAGATATTTCAATAGATAGAGCTATAAAGAGGTCATAAATTCCATTCAGAAATTTTGTTGTTAGTGATATCTTCATTAATGTCTTGAGATTTTACACAATCACATTTATACATCTATTACATCTAATAAGATAAAGCAAATAGGCAATTGTTTTCACATCATAGGACATACTATATATGTAAATTTTATATTCTAAATGTGTGCACTGAAAAAGGCTTAGAAATGATAACATAGCAAAAGCAATGAGCATAAAAATCGTGGTTTTAAATATCATTTCTAATTAATAGGAAACAGCTTCCTGGAAGAATGGCTGATTGCAGATATAAATCAATAAATGCACAAAATGAGTCAGGGGTATTTATTGGATCAGAAAGCAAATAGAAGAACATAGAAACTTACATGAAAAAACTACAGTAGGAAAAAAACATGAAAACTTACATGAAGGGCGTCTCATTGGCCGATACTTTTTGTGTGTTAAAAAAAATTGACTGCAGTTAATACAGGCACTGCAAATATGTACAAATCAAAGAGTTTATAATAATACTAAGAAAGAGAAAGCCAAACAAAAGCAAAACAGCGACAGATACCACACATTGGTGGTAACTAGGACACTGACTTCTTTCTCTAAAAATTGTCAATTAGAATAAAAGAATAAAACATCTTTTTGTAGAAGAATTCTGTATGGAAATTCTCTCACATGATATAACAAAGAATAATCAACATTTTTGCAAATCCAATGAAGTAACTGATTCAGGCAAAATCATTAATTAATAAAAGATTGGATAAGAAATCAGATGTCACTGTCTTGACTTACTGTTCAAACTTAGAATCACTAAAAGCAGAATAAACCAACATTATGTGACACGTTGATCCCACTATGTTGGAAAATGAAATACACAGAATTATTTAAGAAATATTCTTGTAAAAAAATACAAAGTACCTGAATCTAATCAAGTCTTTAGAATTAACTGATAGTTTACAAAAAATACAGATGATTGAGGAACAAATTAAATGATACCATACATTTAAAATATAGAACGGTCTACAAAAATGTTTCTTAATTAAGCCAATGATAGGAAAAAAGATAGATGGGAGAAGAGGGTTACAATAAAATAAACTTAAGATATATAAAATCAATGGCAAGGTGCAGACATTGTTTATGTCCTGATTCAAACAAAGTAACAAAAAAATGAAATTTGGGAGAGAATCAGAGAAATTTAAAAATGATCTGGTTGTTAGATTATACCAAGGAGTTATCCTTAATTTTATTAGGTATGGAAATGGCCGAGTGTTTATGTAAATAAAAGTCCATATATTTCAAAAATAAATACTGAAGTTTATTAATATATTAATAACATGATAACTGAGACTTGCTTTAAAATACTTTACAAAAAAGATATAAAATACATGATATAATTGACAAAATCTTGATATTTATCAAACTTGGAAAATGGATGCTATGGACTAAATTGTGTCCCCTTTCCCAAATTCCTGTGTTGAAGAACTAAACCCCACGTGACTATATTTGGAAATAGGGCTTTTAGGAGGCAATTAAGGTTATATGAGGTCATAAGGACAGGGTCCTTATCTGATAAAATTGGTGGCCTTATAAGAAGAGGAAGACATAGAGAGAGAGCTGCCTCTCTCTCTCTCCATGTGCATGTAATGAGGACAGGCCATGTGAGGTCACAGTGAAAAGACAGCTGTCTACAAGCGAGAAAGAGAGCCCTCCCCAGACACTGAATCAGCCTGCATCTTTATCTTGGATTTCCCAGCCACCAGAACTGTGAGAGATAAATTTCTGTTGTCTAAGCCACCCAGTCTATGGTATTTTGTTATGGAAGCCTGAGCAGACTAAGACAATGAATATATGGGAATTTATTATGTTAAGATCTCTAATTTTATGTATTTTGAAAATTAAAAACTCTTCTGAGGCCGGGCGCGGTGGCTCACGCCTGTAATCCTAGCACTCTGGGAGGCCGAGGCGGGCGGATTGTTTGAGCTCAGGAGTTCGAAACCAGCCTGAGCAAGAGCGAGACCCCGTCTCTACTAAAAATAGAAAGAAATTAATCGGACAACTAAAAATATATAGAAAAAATTAGCCGGGCATGGTGGCGCTTGCCTGTAGTCCCAGCTACTCGGGAGGCTGAGGCAGGAGGATCGCTTGAGCCCAGGAGCTTGAGGTTGCTGTGAGCTAGGCTGATGCCACGGCACTCTAGCCCGGGCAACACAGTGAGACTCTGTCTCAAAAAAAAAAAAAAACTCTTCTGCTGAAAATTTCTGACCATGTTAATAAAAACAAAATGTTACTTGAAATTAAAATTCTCAATTTACTCCTCTTAGCTCCCTAACCCCAATCCATCTGATCTTGTAGCTTTCCTGATAATATATATAATCCACTGTAATGTATAGCCTATGAGAGAAATCCCAAGCTACTTAGCCAGCCACTTTTTCCCATAATTAAGCTCCAAATGAATCTTTCCAGAAATGTCTCCCTCTGTTCTCTGTAACGTATCCTTATCCTTCAACCAAAAGAAGCCAACTTTACATCACCAAAAATGCCCTCTCTCCATTTATACTTGTAATAATTCTTTAAGACCAGCTCAATTTTTACATTAGAATTAAAAAAAAGATAGCTAAGCAGTTACTATACCCAATTACATGCAGCTAAATAAATGAAGGCTATGTAAGTTCTGATTTCAGCTTTCAATTTTTCCTTCCTAGGGGACTGGTAATAACGTTTAATCAGTGTGGCTAAGAGATTACTTCAGAGAGAGCTGTAGATCCTCTCCTGTGGATCTCACACTGTGAGCCCCATTGGTGCAGGGATATCTCCTAGCTTTGCTGCCTTTGTTGATAAATTCTTTGTTTTTTCACTTAGACACTTGCATCGTGTTCAGCTCATACATATGAAGTGTTATTTTTGTTTTACCTGCCACATTTTCTTCCCCTTTACCACCACCTTCTTTTTCACACACATCCTGGGATTTCAATTTTAACTTCTGAAAATGCATTTTTTTCTTATTCTTTTAGTTCATGTAATTATATACCTACTTACACACACCCAGGTTTCAAGTCTTTGGTTTAAAAAACAAAAACACTTTATCTATAGTTCTATGCATCTTGCCTTTTCTAACTTAACAGCTCATATGGAAATACCTCCACATCAGCTGATAGAGATTTAACTCATTTTTAGAATAACTTCATAATATTTCTCAGCAAAGAAATATCATAATTTACTTAACTATTTCCCTATTAAGGGATATTTGTTTTTTCTTTCATAGTTTTGCTACCAAAATGGTGCACCAATGAACCTCTTTGTACATAGTAGTGGTTTTACTTCTATGGGAGTGAAATGATTGGTACGTGTGTTTTTAACTTGAACACATTTTCACATTGCTTTCTAAAAAGTGTGTGATAGTTATTTCTTTGAGCAATGCATGAAAGTACCCTATTACATGGGGGATATTAAGCACTATCACACTTTTGGACATATGCCCACCTATTGGGGAAAGAAGGCCTATCTCATGGTTACCTTCATTTGCATTCCTTCACACCCTTGGGTGGTTCACCATATTTCCATGCATCTATTGCCATTTTCATTTGCTCTGTAAATTGTCTATTCTTATTCTTTGGCCCATTTTTTTACTAGTATGTCAGCCTTTTTGTTATGAATTTTTAAATTGTTTAGTATGTGATATATAATAGCCCTTTTTATTATGTGCATTATTTTTATTATCATTTATATTATTATTTATTATCCCTCAAATTGACTTCTAAGGTTTTTATTGTTTTATAGTTACATTTTCAATCAACTGGCATTGTGTGAGATAGGGATCCAATGTATTTTCTTTTAATGGGTAGTCAATGTAGCATCCATTTACTAAATTAGACCATGCTTTTCAAATGAATTGAAATACCTCCTTAGTGATCAATTACATTCCAAAATATACTGTGATCTATTTCTGAGCCATGTGTGCTTCTCTGCAAGTGGCTTTAAAATTTTGCATTCCTATAAAATCTTCCCTCTCACTAGTTGGAAGTTCTGTCTGCTTGCTCTGGGGTCCCATAGCATTTTATTTTTACTTCTCTTAAGACAATGACCTCATCCTATCTCAAGTTATAGGTGCATATGTGCATAAGATACATATACACACACGTGTGTGTGTGTGCGTGTGTATAAAATCTTTTCAATTTCACTGTATAATCCTTGAAGGGAAAATTCACATCTAATTTATCTTTATATCCTCCACAGTTCCTTGAGCAATTTAAATGTTTACAACATTGTTATTGAATTAATGAATATACTAATGATTCATTAAATGAATATACTAAAAATTTTCAAAACCATAATAGTTTGATACAATTCTAGAAACCTGAAGTGAGGGGTTTCTGGATAAGATGTGGCCAGTTTTAATTTTTGTTTTTCTTCAGAAGTTCTTGCTATAGTGAATGAAATTAAACCAAGAAATTATATTTATGTAATCTCTTAGTGTTTTATTCATTGGTACATAAATCTGGACTACTCCTTTATGTTCATTGTCCTATATGAACATTTAATAAGTAGTTCAGTTTAATTTAGTTTTATTTAGTACCTCTTTCTACTTACTAAAACCATGAATGATATAAATGAGTTCAGAGGTTTGCAAGATCCAGAAAACTTTGAAATAGTACACCAAACCAGAGAAAAGCATATAAAAGATAGTTTATTAGTATTTTGTCCTTAATCAGATCTATTGAGATGCAGATTTTGCCATAATACAATAAAACAGAGGACACTCACAGCAACTAAAATTTCAAACTCATTAATGTACTGGTATCACACAAATGATGATATTCAAGTCAGCAAAATAGAGCAATTAACAGATGTTTACCTAAAGCTACCTAAAATCATCCACCTTTCACTCTGGGCCTATAACAATTTGTAGAAGAACTATTTGTGATAGCCTCTGGGTAAAATAAAACATAAAATTCTGCCTCATTTCCAGCTGTTTTGTGCAATACGATAAGAAATGCTGAAAGTTGACTCAGTCTTGCCCTTTTTGCTTTAATGCTTTCTCTCTTTATACTCAGCATATAAGCTGAATATCAGATAGTATGCAATAAATATGTAAATAAATAATTACATCCCCATATTACCATAATGCTAAAGAATACTGAGACACAGTTCTTGTGTCAAAAAGGCAACCTAATTTGCTTGTTCCAGTAGAAAGCTCAAAGCCCACTGGAGTGACCCATTATTTTCTCTTCAATTGAAGAGAGCAAGAAGCTGTCTCCTTGGAAGTTGGCAGCACTCCCAAACCAGGAGGAAATGTTGGTCAAATAAGCTGTACTTAGTGGATATGACAGATGGACAGGGAGTAGGTGGGTAAGGTGTCAGAGAGCCAGGGTCGACAATCAAGTGTGAATGAAAAGTACAGTTGAATGGGGACAGAGCTGAGGGATTCTGATAGACAGGTTGCTTGGCACAGTAGGCGGAGCAGTAAATATGATCATTTAGTTCAGCTCTTTCTGAAATTTCTTATTAAATACATCATAATATTTATGAAATCAGGGAGCTAATATTTCAATATACTTCTTTTTTAATGACCTGAATTTCCCACAGAAATATTTCTTGTAGCCTGGTGGCTCCAAAAGTAGCAAAACGAGAAAACAAGGCCTTGCCCACCATCGTATGCATTAGATGCTCTTTTTGTCCTTGTTACTTTCCTGCTCTGGCTTGAGCTTTTCAATTGAGATAGATAATGTAGACTCCTTACCAGGAACAAATCAGTAAATAAGGCTAACCTAATAAAATTGAGCCAAGGATCATCAGTCTAATATCAAAGTTTTCAGTTAAATTCTTGAAATGAGACAACAGAGATATCTAGTTCTCAGAGTTCAAAGCAAAGAAACAATCCAAGGAAGCAGACAAAGGCTCAGAGGAGGTTACAGGAACAAGGATCTTGTATTCTGCTAGTAATTTTAGTACTATTCAGTAATATTAAAACATTATTCTGGTTCAGTCTGATTATTTCATTTATTTCTTCCAGGACAGGAATAAGCCAAAGGTGGCTTGAATGGTTCTGAGTTTAGAGGATAGAGGCAAAAAGTGACTCTCTTAATAAGAAGGGAAATAAATAACAGAAGGATAATATTGTTGATAGGACCAAGAGAATAATATTCTCTCATAAGCAAACATTGGGTCTAACTTGCCTTCTCTGATGAGATACTTTTTTGTTTTTTAATAAAAGGGGCAGCAGTTTACACTGGGTTGCTAAAATGAGATCCATCATAAAAGTGATGAATCAAATATTTTTACCTTTAAAAATGATAGATTAAAAAAATGGATAACAAAACATTTGAGTGATTAGAATCTAAATGAGATGAAATATACAGTATCTATGTAAAATATGCAAATTATGTGATCTTTTTCTTCATTTACTATGTCTTAATGGTGGAAGAAATAATGTACTTCCAATTGATACTAAAAACAGACTGTTTTATTATGTTTACTACACAATGAGCCTGCCTAAGGCATTCTCTAGTTATGTTATACATTATTAACTGTTATAAACCATTACTCTGAATAGTACCCAAGTGGCCTGAAAGTTAATGTATCTCTTTAAGTGCTTAGCTCACTGTAAGAGAGCAACTTAGACATTGAAAATAACTGCTTATTCATTGACTCTGACTTTGCCAAGATTAGGATAAAATTTGAGGGGGCCGGAGGTTGTAGCATGTTAGGAAACATAAAAGAAAGAAGAAGGGAAAGGGTTAAAGTCACTAAAACAGAAATTCCAAATACTAATTTTATGATACTTTAGGGCATTCACTTCAATAACTATTGTGAAATTCTCCAAGCAATAGGAATATATAAATTTTTCTCATACACACACACACACACACACACACACATCTTTGACAGCCATGAGGCACACAGTTTACTGTTTCTCCAGACTGCAGCCTCTCCCCTGATACAACTGCTAATAATTAAATGATTGGAGAAATGGACAAGACTTGGAGAGCTTACTTCCTTCTTTCTCTTCCCTCAATCTGTTGAATGTATTAGATCAGAAAATTTTTCTATGTTTCATATAGTGCCAAAAACAGAGATGATTAACTATTGATTATCGAATGATTCTCATCCCAGAACATGACGTAAAGGAAGTCTCCAGCCCCCTTTTTTTGTCCCATTTCCACTAGAATTTAAAAATACACATTCCCTTATCTGACTGAATTTATTTTTTCATTCAACAAATATTTATTCACATATTTACTATGTGCCAGACAATATGCCAGGGGGTGGGAGAAAAAGACATATATTCCATATTCTTTTGAAAAAAATTAGAAAACACAACAGAAATTCACGATTTTGTTTCATTTTTGTATTTACAAATATAATCGATAAGGCATTTATGATTTTTAAATTTACTTTATTTCTCATTTATTGTGAATTTTTCCTAGACCTATGAAACTTTTTTTGATACTACATAGTTCCTCATTTAATTTGCATACATGATTTAGCTACCAGAGCTTGAAATTCATTATCTGGGACTAAAACTGTCCCATGACTTCAATTTCCCTGCAGAGTCTCTTCTTTTCCATTATTTGGGGATATAAGAAAAAGGAGAGATGAGAAGAAGAAAGATATTGAAGATGGGATGCAAAGAATGGAAGGAAGAAAGATGAAAAGGAGAAAAGAAGGATATGAAAAAGGAAGACAAAAGCATTCCCAAGTAGGGAAACAGCATCGGAATGTTAAAGAAATAAGCGGTCTTATAATTCATTGATCCTTTCACACGTCAAGCACAGTCAGTCGCTGTTCCCTGTGAGATAAACAACTATTTATATTCAAACATTTACAAGAAAATATTTTCTGTGTTTGATAAGCTAAAAAATATCTGAAACATTGCACTTAAGAAATTACAAAATATTTTTCATGTATTGCTTTTTAAACCTTGTTTTCACTGAGCATGACCACTCTTTGAAGTTGCCTGAGAAAGTTTTACATTCTCACAAATGAATTTCAAGCAGCAACAAAAACGTTGTTTATGATGGAGAAAAATTTAACAGGAGCTCATGATAGAATTCGACTCAACACAGTAGAAAGGGGTCTTTAAAATGTGTTAAAACTGGGATGTGGTTACCAAGAAAACTAATAGGATCTTAAGTTATGTGCAAGTATAATGTGCAGAGAGGAGGTGATAATTACATTCTATCTGATCAGATCGACATTAGATTTTATATTCCCCACAGAGGGCCATGGATAAACTATGTTCAGAGGGATGTGAGCAGGAGACTAACTGCCTCCTGTGAGGTTTAGTTCTTGATTAAGCAAGGTGCAAGCAGGATCAGAGGGGACAGAAGGACAGCCTTCATTTATCTAAAGATCTGCCATGTGGAAAGAGGTGTGTTTTTTCCTGTGGCCCCAAGGAGTCAGTCAGGAAGATTCTGAGAAGTATATCGCAGTTTATTTTTCAGATATTCTCAGGTATCAATAATAGATTGGGCTACTCTGAAAGTTTTAGTGCCAAATTACCTTTAGTCACAATTAGCACAATCTGGATAGTGACCTGGCAAGAATGTTGTTGAAAGAATTCACTCATCATACGGACAGTTGAATTACAGGATTTCTGCATCTTTTTATCCTCTAAAACACAATTCTCTTAATAGGAATAGAAAACAGAAATATAAAGCTTTCTAGCCTATCAAAAAAAGCATATTAGTGCAGTTTTCCCAAAATAAATAATTTTTATTACCTTATGTCAATGAACCCATCACACATTTGTATTATTTGGTAATACTACATGACTGCTATCTGATATTTCTACTTGAATAATTTATGTCTTATTCTTTAGAAGGAAAATATGTTCATGTCCATCTTTAGACCTTAAAGATGGACATAAAGAAGACAAGTGTCAGAAATTGCATATGTGGGGGGATGTACACATACATTTGTACGAGGGAAGTTGTTTATTCAGTGATAGAGTTCCTTCTGGCTCACACAATTCCTTCTGGTTCATGAGGATTGAAAAGAAAAAAACCCGAGAAAGCTAGGGCAGTAAAGAAATTTTAACCGAGTACAGAAAGATATACAGAAAAACGTGTTACCAGAATCTAAAACAATGAGAAAGAAAAGTTTCATTGGCTTGATAATAGAAGATAATTGATCAGACAGGCAAGAGCTGTTTCTACATTGTGGCCTAAGCAGACTGAGAGAAAGCCATGCTACTGTCCCTGGAGAAATAGTAAAAAGATACACTAACAAACAAAGGGAAAATTTACCAGTAGGGCCAGAAGGAGAAAAAGAAACTGGAATCCTTTGTCTTCCTGTTTTGATATTGGAATCCTTCCTCTTGTAACTTTTCCTTTCTCTAGAGCCTGAAAGAGCCAGCTATTGCCTTGGGAAGAATGACATCCTCCCTTAGAAAATTTTACACATTCTTCTAGCTATGCATCCATTGGTCCAATCTATATCTATAAAATTAGTCCAGTTCCTTTAATTCCTGAAGTTTTGGAATGACCACTGGTACCATGCAGAGCCCAAAGCTTATAGTATGCAGTAAAAATAATAGCCAAGGAAGTTGTCCTCCCCTTCTTTATTATCTGCTTCCATAGGAAAGAAAAATGGAATGACTGCCATTTCCTTTCACTTCATTTTGTTCTAATACACACTTATTTGGTTTGAGGTGCTATTCCATCATCTCTTTCTGCCATCTACCACTCCTTCCCCACCGTCTCCTCCATCCCTATGTCCTTTGCAGGGGGGACATGCTCATGGTTATGGTGGCATAGTAAAACTTGGTGGAGGAGAAACTCCTCTATTTTCTAAATCAGTATATACATACGATGGTATAGATGCATGCGCACACACACACACACAAACACTTAAAATCTCCTTTATTAGGTTTTGTCTTCTCTTCCTCACATTTTTTCATTCTTATTTTCTTACCTTCTCCTCCTCCAATTATTATTAGTAGTAGCAATATTAACAGTTATACTAGTACAGTAGTAACAGTGGTATCTTCTACTTAATGAACACTGGTATATGTTAAGTTTGTGCTTGTCATATTACATACATTCTGCGTAATCCTAAAAATATCCTTATAATGTTATTATTTCTCCATTTTACAAGAGTGGAAACAAAGGAAAAGAGGTTTAGTCATATAGTTAGCAGACAGGACCCCTGCATTAAATTATTCTAGAAGTTAGGGTAGTATGAAATCCAAAAACTAACAATTTCTAAAATTAGGAGAATTGGTCTCAATGAATCTGAAAGAAACAAAGGGAAGCTTGCTTTGCATATGCAAATAATAATAAACATTTTTTGCTTTTATAATATAAGGAATAAGTTGGTAGACCAAGATTGGGTTTGGACTAAAGGAACTTTATGGCTATCATCTTATGTAGGCAGTATAAGTAAATAACTAATGAATTAATGTGAACAATTATTATTATAAAATTTTAATCTAGGTAAATGATTTTGAAAATTTGATTAAAAGTTATCCGCTGTATTCCTACCTAAAATTATCTTCTTTACTGATGTGCCATTCTCTAGATCAGTAATGACAACATAAACAGTAATTACAATTTATCTTGAGAGTACTTTAAAGCTTCAATTATAAGTAGCTGTAAGTGTTTAATGTGTAATTATAATGTAGAAATAAATTAATAACCTAGGAAAACAAAAGAAGGGATTGGCATGTTTTTCTTCAATAATGAATATTTATTTTCTAATAGACACTGAATCAGAAATGTGAAACTGGTACTTAGAGCAATGCTTTCAGTATAAAAGGATTTCTTATAGTTAACCAAAATATATCCATTGATTCTTCCTATAAGGAGAATCTAGCACATACCTGACACACAATTGGTGTCCGACATATGTCAGTGAATAAGTCAGGAATGGACAACATAAACTGATAGTTGGTTTGTACTTAGCATAAAAAATACTTTCTAATATGTAGGGAATGATAGCCAAAATCTCAGAAGGTACAAAGATACTACTAGGGAAATAGGCATTTTCACCAGAAAGAAATGACAAATATTAATGCCAGAGAATTATCCAGACAGTTTAAGATACTGACTCTTCAAGACATTTTCATGAGAAATTTATTATTTGGTTGAAATTACCCAGTTAATTCATTAAATCACATGATTTATTTTATACATATGTTTATTGCTTACTAAATAAGAAGAGTGGACCTAGATTAAATAATGGATGACCCATTCAATTTGAAGAAATCTTAGACACACATTGTTATTCTAATTTTATATATTTTTAAGTTTCTTAATTTTCTTCAAAATAAATGATAATTTCAGGGTCTTGAAACTAGTCTACACAAATCATTTGTCAAAATTTGGCCGGGCACAGTGGCTCACAGCTGTAATCCTTGCACTCTGGAAGGCTGAAACTGGAGGATTGGTTGGGGCCAGGAGTTTGAGACCAGATTGAACAAGAGTGGTACCCTGTCTCTACAAACAAATAGAAAAAAATAGCTGGGAGTGGTGGTGCACCGCCTCTAGTCCCAGCTACTCAGGAGGTGAAGGCTGGAGGATCCCTTGAGCCCAAGAGTTGAGGTTGCCGTGAGCTGTGCTGAGGCCACTGCACTCTAGCGGGGGCAACAGAGTGAGACTGTTTAAAAAAAAAATCAACAATTGATAAGAGAAACTTCAGGTTTTGGTACAGTTGTATCCATAATCATTTTACTTTCTGACTGAATAATTAGTTTTTTTGTAATTTTTAACAATTTTCTTTGAACATATAAAA
>NW_012139413.1:7294684-7295712 GCF_000956105.1 Propithecus coquereli
GTTGAAATGTGTTTTCATATTTAAGAAACAGAAAGAAGGACACTATTACTAAAGAACAGTGAGGAAGGCAGAGAATGGTAGATTCATTCAACTAGTTATATGTATACATACATATATATGTACTCAAAATAACTGAGCATTGTAATTTTGTCATGTTGTAGTTAACTTGTAGCTTTTTTTCAATCTTGAATTTAACAAAAAACCAGAGAAGTTTAATGTTATTTTTAAAAACTCTGTAATTCCCTTTGATCAATGTACTGATCATTACCATTGAACAAAGAGAGAACAAAATTAAGAGCTCATTTTTATTAGTCACATAAATGTGTTTGTTAATTATTTAAAAGAAGAAGTGAAGAGATTTACAAAGTTATTGGCTCATTTCCATTTTCCCTTATGTAAATGTTAATCAAAATTTTGACTAATTTATTCTCACCTTAAATAGTGTAGAGATTTTTTTATTTGAAAGACCACTTTTTATTATAACAAAGTAAAAATCAAATTTGTTCACAATTTCTCATAGAGTAATAAAATTTTAGAAACTATTTATTTTAATAATGGAATATAAAAAATGAATAAAACAAAGTTATAATCATTATACTTTGAGATATACAAATTATATTTGACATACAAAAATTTTTCTTACATATTTAAATTCACTTATTTCCTAATAACTTAATGCTTTCTAAACTGTAGAATCATCTTATTTTATTTTAATTTTGCGAAGCTATAAGTGCAAAAAAAATATTATATTGTGGTTATAAATACTCAAATCCTAAAGATGAAGTTAGAATTACCCTTGGCTCTTATCTAATCTCTTTTCCATTCCCAGAAACAAATACTGCGATCAGTGTATCTGCCATCATTTCCTGTGCATTTACATGACTACATATAGCCATTGCAATAGTATTTTATGTATATATTAAAGCAGATTTTATACATAAGCCCTGAAATTTTTTCTTTATTTTTTGTCTTTTTGTACTATTTAACAAGTTAATAGTTTTACCTATAATGCATTCTTAAATTTTTAA
>NW_012139413.1:7295762-7299080 GCF_000956105.1 Propithecus coquereli
CTACTATGTGAGTACAGAGACAATCTTTGTGTAACTTTTCTTCCCTAATCAAGAATGGATTTACTCATCAGTTGTCAATTGCTTGAGATGGTGCAACAGGGGCTGAAAATAAAACTGCTGAGACAGTTCTTGCACCAAGTAGGTTAGTAATAAGTCAATAGATCTCTTTCCAGTTGCAGTAAATAATCTTGTGTGGATTTGCCTCTTAGGATTGTGAGATTTTCATCTCAAACATATCCCTTTCAAAAATGCTTAAACTTTTGGAATGGTCACCATTCATTAGCTTACATTTTATATTATGTATGCCAATTTTCCTCAAGGCCATCTTTCAATTTTTTCCCCTAAGACCTTGTATAAAGAAAATCTTTCTATCAAACTTCATTTATGTTTTAATTAATTTTCTTTCTTTTACTCATCAAACACGTATAATAGCCCATCAGAAATAAGCCTGAAGTGCCTAATGTTACTACCAAATTATTATCAAAAGCAAAATGTTCCCCAAACCAAAACTAACATTTCAATTGACCTAGCCGGGTCTCCATCACATTGCTTGAGAATTCTTTAGGGTGCAGAAATTCCAAATTAGGAAACACAGTTTTGGAGGCATCAACAGTTAACTTTTTCCCCTTTATATCCATCTTTTCCACAACTACCAGAATAGCACATTTACTATGAAACTTCTCTGCCAAAAATCATTCAGTAGTTCACTGTTTCCTCCAGAAGAAAGTTTAAACTATTAACATAGTTTACAAGGGCAGCCCGTCCCCCATCTTCCACCATTGTGCGGCTTATACTGTATGCTCAAATGACACTGAACTACTTGACCATCAGATCCACACTTCATCTCTCAACATTCCCCCCGAAACACAGATACGAGGGTCATGTGTCTCTTGCCAGTCACACTTTTCTTCATACCTTAAAGTTTAGCTTAGGAATCTCTTTCAAACTTTTCAGTATGTGACCCCCTGACAACTCATGTGTGTGTCTGTAGTAATACTTATATTACTTATATTTATGTCAATCTATCCAGTGTCTGGCACAGATGATAGAGGGTAGGATTGGAGATGGGCTGTAGGCTGGAGAGAGAGACACTCACTGGAAAGATAGAAGAGTATAAGTTTAGGTCATTTACTTAACAACTTCCTTCATTCATATGCCAATGCATAAACGAACAGGGGTGTCTTACAGGTTATGATTTATTTGAGCTATCTAAAAAAGAGTTTAGAGTTTGTTGGCTTCTGCTACACTCATCCCTCATCTCACCCACCCCATTGGAAATTATCTAAAAAGTGGCATTTTCCTACAAGACACTAGAAAAATATCCAGTGTCCTTGCTGGTTTGTATTTTCTACATTCAGAATCTATAACTTTCAAAGCTCAAGGCAATTAATAGAGGCCCCTAAGTTTCTGTTATATTCCGAAGATGCAGCAAAGTTTGGAAGTTATTTTCTCTTTCTGGAGCTCTGGAAAATGACATACTCTGAAACAGAGAATTCTCAAGCTGGGAGGAAACTCAATGATCTAAAGTAACTCTTTACAGATGAAGAAACATTTGCTTATTCATCCATTCCATGGTCAAACGTGCCAGGACAATGTCTGGTGCTAGGGTAAAAATGAGTAAGCATGCTGCTCCTCAGCCAGTCCACAGTCTAGTTAGAAATAATAACCTATAATAAGACAATTACACATGTAAAACATTTACGGAACTTGGGCCACAGAAGTGAGTTAATTATCCCAAAGTTACATGCACAGATAATGGTGGTTGGTCTAACAAGTAGGGTATAAATGATCTACCCTGACTTTTGCCCTTTACTTTTTCTAAAATTAATAGGTCTAAACATTTTTGTAAACTATAGAGTAGTAATATATAGATATTTTAATTACTTCATTGCCATCCCTGATTTTTGCTTTTCTGTTGGTAGAATATTAAATTCATATTTACTACAATGTATCTAAAATTCTAGTTCAGTGCTGTTCCTCATGGATTCCTAATTCTTTTGAAAGAAAGAGAGAAAGAGAGAGTATAGTGTAATGCTAAAGAGAATAGGCTTTGGAGTAAGAGACACTTGATTCACAGCTCTGGTCCTCCAATTACCAGAAATACAATTTCAGACAAATTTATTAAACTTTCTAAATCTCAGTTTTTTCATCTGTGAAATGGGAACGACAGCATTCCTCCCACAAGAGGCTTTTAAGGGGGTTTATACTGCATGTAATTCAATTAACATATAGTATGCACTCAACAGAATGAGAAAAAAAAGGCCTTACATTTTTGTCATTTTGCCATGAAGAGCACTTCAACCTTTATAGTACAGCTTATGAATCAAAAAATATGCTGCCAATAACAGAACTTTTCACAACTGAACCCAGAGTTCATTCAGCTCATAAAGTAAAAATCCTTTGCTCACTGTTTCCTCAAATTGCCATGTTCTTTAACCTGTCTTTCATCTCTTAAAATCCCTATGATTTTTCAAGGTTCACCTTATAAGCTCTTCCACAAAGAAGCCCTCATGGAGACCTCACAGAGAAATCTAATTTCCCTTTTCTTTTCCTTCCCATAGTACTTTGCTTTTATCACTTTTAAACCATTTATTTAAAAAAATCATTTATTTCAATCATTCTTATTTTAAAACTGTCCACAAGTCTGTCTTCCCATTACGTGATGAGCTCTGTGAGCATATGGGGAATAATAGCACAATTCTTGTGCATAGTAGGTTCTTAAAAAAAATCTGTGGAATCAAACCAAACTGAATAGAAAATGAGGAACTCCATCATTTTTGTGACTCATCTTAATTTTGCAATCTTATGCCATAATTTAAAATAAAATCTATAAATTGAAATGCAGATGTGATGATTAGGGTATTTAAGCACATGGAGGAATATAATCCAAGAAAAGTGCAGAGGAAGTAATTTTTTTGACTGAAGAGCAATGATAAATTCATCCATTTTTAATCAGTGGGGCTAAATAAATACTGCTTGTATAACTAACAACTTGAATTGTATAAGGTTCCTATGTGCCATTATATTTTTAAAATAATAGCTAGCAAACACAGAAAATTGGAGCTTTATTCATTTGTCCATTCACTGTTTTTCGAATATTTATTGAGCCCTTATCAAGTCTCTAGAATTGGAAAGATTTCTAAGACTTGCTCTCTAAGAACTCAATACTGTTAAAACACACTAACAGCATTACAATTGCTGATTAGTGTATTTACGTATTCTTTTAATTAAAAATTTTTTGATATGTATTAAACAAATATTTCGTACATGCTATATTGTAGTATGGAATCCTTTTGGGAGGAAGACGGAGAAATAAAT
>NW_012139413.1:7300400-7302217 GCF_000956105.1 Propithecus coquereli
TCCTGTTGCTGGTGTGGCCCAAGGGCTGGCTAGGAGCATATATACAGAAGATTCCACAACCACTCTTGCTGTCATACCTATACTGTGGGCTCCCTGTACTCACTTCCATTTCTAGAATGGGTACTGCTTGTTAAATCCACATTTTGTGAGAGTCTGGATATGGTTTATATTCTATCAGTTTAATGCAGAGTGCTTTTCCTTACTACTATAACGTTTAAATACATCTACATCTTTTAACTACACTTTTAATGTAATATCTCCTAGTTTTGAAAATGTTTCATATTTGATACATTCCAGTCAAGTCTTCCCCAAGTATTGAAAATGCTGCTTAAAGCCTTTATCAGTGCCCCAATTTAATGCAATTTTAAGTCAATAAAATGGCTTTCCATTCCTCAAATTTCTTGTCTCTTTCTCATCAAAATGCAAATTAGTATAATCAAATATGCCCATACTTTCTGAGTATTTATAAAAAATATTGGGTTTACTAAATATGTACTAAATCTGTAATATTAAAAAATATTATAATATTTAAAAACTAAAATTACAAGAACTTAAATCCTTAAAATAAAATTCACTGTTATATGAGCATGCTTCAACATACTCACAGTTTTATCCAGTCTTTTACTAACGTTTTATTTCTGTATGGTGATTATTGGAGTAGTTTCACAAGACAGCTCTTTGGTCATCTCCTTTGTAAATTTTTCATAGATAATCTAGCAGCTCTCCTTGCAATTGTTTTGTTATTGGCTTTGTCCAAGACAGGATATGTTCCTATTATCTTATTTTTAAAAATCCTAGTGTCTTTCTTGATTTTAACTGATCTGTTTGTGATGTGTTACAACTGAATATGATGTTTGTTGCAAATTTCAGATAGGGAACTTTTATTACTTAATAAAATTTTTGAAGTAATAAATTAAGTACTTGTTTGTGCCAAGCACTCTTTTCAGTGCTGAGGCTATAATGATAAAAAGAAAAGTTCTCCCTTCTCATATTGTAGTGGGTGGAGAGGGGTTCATAAATTTAAAAAGCACACAGATAATTGCATATATAAATATAAACAATTATTTCAGAAGTTGATAAATGCTGTGAAGTATTTATCACAGTAATGTGACAGAGTGACTGAGGTATGAAATTAGATGGGCAGGGGCAGAAAAGGCTTCTCTAAAGAGAGGGAATTTGAGCTGGATTATAAAATAGAGCCAGTCATGTGAGGAACAGGGATGAGAGCATTCCAGTGAGGGAAAGTAGCACATGCAAAGTCATAAGGTTGAAATGTGTTTTCATATTTAAGAAACAGAAAGAAGGACACTATTACTAAAGAACAGTGAGGAAGGCAGAGAATGGTAGATTCATTCAACTAGCGGAGTGTGTGAGCCATGGCAAGGAGTCTATATTTTTATTTTTAAAGCAATTGGAAGAAGTTGGAGGAGTTTCAAAAAAAGAGTGACTTAACAAATGTAAACTGAGGTTGTCACAGGTAAACCTTGATGTGCGGCTGCCCTATTTACAATGCTCCTGAGAGAGCCAAGGCAAGAAATGTCAGTGACTTAGACAAGGTTCAGAGTGTTAATAGTAGAGATGAAAAGAACCTAAATAAAATGTGAATGGGGGAAGAGAAGGGCATCCTGCCAGATAAGGTGCCTTAGTAGCCAATCTTCTGCCTACGGGTACTTGCTAATCTTCCTCTAAGTTTTTGGCTACCCAGTCAACCCAACTTTTTTTTTTTCAGCATATTATGAAGGTACAGATGTTTAGGTTATGTATGTTGCCCTTGCCCCCCGCCCCCGCAAGTCCGAGTTTCAAATATGTCCATCCTT
>NW_012139413.1:7303582-7305688 GCF_000956105.1 Propithecus coquereli
TGCATGATTTTACATTCTTCATTACTCTTATGAGTTTTAAAATGCATATGTGACTTCCTGTGAGTTCTTTGATCTTTTAATGAGAATGGATCCTTCTCCCTTAAGACTTTAGTCTTTGTAATTGAACAAACCTGAATTGGAATCCTTGCCGTGCCACTCTGTTATCTTGGGTAAAGTATTAACCTCACCGATGCTTCTTTTTCCTGTCATACAGTTGGGATCAGGCCTACTGCATGGGGTTTTCCAAAGTTCTTATATAACATACATAAGGCTTTTTTCACAATAGCCATTTCTCAGTAAACATTAATTACCAACGTTGTCCTTACTGATTCCACATCGCGTTTCCATTTTGGTATCACCATTTATTAGTTGTGTAATCTCAGATAAGCACCTTAAACTTTTGAAGAGCATAGACTCTTTAAGTTAATGAAATGCAAGAATGGACATGAAAGTACTTTAAAAACAATAAAGCATTATTTAAAAGCAAAGTGTGGAAAACAGAACTAGAGTGACACATTTTCTTAACTTAGGTCATGAGAAAATACATCACCATTACATAGTTACAGAATAAAGTGAGGGATACAGAAAAAGAGGCTGCAGTCATGTGATATGACTACACAGCAATGAGGCTAAAGAGGGACAATCATAGACAGTTAGTGCCCAGGTAAGAAAACATCCACTCTTGTCTGTCTGTTTCAGATTTTCTACTAGAATTCTTTACCGTGCATTATATTCACTTTCTACCAGCAAGTATAACTTGTCCATTCAACCTGTGTTATTCCTATAGTTTCTCTCCCTGTCACTTTTTTATAAAAACACTCCAGGTGGAAATGCACCACTAATATTATTCTCAACTAAATTTTTTCCTTAGCTATCAGTATCAATTGGGTGCAATACTAAGTAAGTCAACTTCCTTCAAATGTTTGAGTATTGAACAAAAATACTCGCTTAGAAATTGTAATGTTTTACTACCTCCCATCATTTGTAAATATATCAACTGATTTTAGGGAGCTCCTAAGCTAAACATAAACAATATGAAATTAAATGGAATTTAATTAATATGGATTATATGGAGAGTTTGGTAAGATATATTAAATGAATCATGGCTTGTTTAAAATTTTAATTGCAGCTTTATTTCTATCTTACTTTTAATATTTAACACTATTAGTTACTTGAAGAAATTTAGTTTTCTTACTGTTAATAAAGCAATTGGCATTGATGATAAGTTTCAATTGCTGCCGTGTTGACAATCTACTACAGCTCTGATTATTCCAGGAATGTGCATTGGGAAATCTGTTTAGTTTATCAGCCATTGAATGTCACATTTTCAGAATCTTTCATGTGAGAAAAGGAAAACCAATTAAATGATTAAGGGGAATTTCCTCATACCTGACTACACACTGATGTAAATTAGATTCCTATCGAAGCAATGTGAGTGACTTGGATATTATATGTTTATTTTCCTCTATATGCAAAAATAATGTAAATAACCTTAAAGTAATTCTCCAACAAGGGTGACAGATTTGCTGAACTAGATGGCAACACTTCTCTGGTCCTCTCTTATGACTGACTAAAAAATAACTCTTGTTGTAAAGTTGGATAGATAGGTTTTGGTAGCAGTGGAATAGTCTTTCACAGGACAATGTCAACTGAACTCCACACAAATCAAATCTGTCACCCTGACCTCATTGCTGCCATCGTCTTACCATACAAGATAGCAATGAGACTGTGTAGACCACACAGACAGGTCTGATGAACTCCAAGATTCTAAAACAAAACACAGTCAGAATAGAATAACTATTTAATTGGGAAAGCAATAACAGTGATTAAAAGCTCAAACTCTGTAATAACTGCTTTAAATTCAGATTGTCCACTCATTGGCTTGGGTAAGTTACTTCATCTTTCTAGAAGGTTCAGTTTCCTCATCTATAAAATGAGGATGATAACAGTACCTACCTCATAGACTTCAGAATACAATAAAGGAGGCCATTCATGTAAGGTTGTTCTTCCAGTGCATGGAATATAATAGATAATAAACGGTAACTTTATTAGTTTTTATTTTGCAACCGTGAAACAGTACTGTGAATGCCCAAAGTAGTGATCATA
>NW_012139413.1:7307823-7308206 GCF_000956105.1 Propithecus coquereli
GATATAAAAACACACGTTTTATTCATTAAAATACCAAATACTTTAAAGAATTATAATACTCCTTAAATTAGGGTTTATTGTTCTTAATATATTCTATATTAAAATCTGTAGAAATAAATAATTGCATGGAAATAGTGGAATTTTGTTAAGCTAAACCTGCAGTCTCAACCCTCAGTATTGGTCTGTGGCTGTTAGGAACTGGGACGCACAGCAGGAGGTGAGCTGTAGGCAAATGAGCAAAGTTTCATCTGTATTTACAGCCACTCCCCATTGCTTGAATCTCCATACGAGCTTGACCTCCTGTCAGGTCAGTGGAGGCATTAGATTCTTACAGGAGTGTGAACCCTACTGTAAACTGGGCATGCAAGGGATCTAGGTTGCAC
>NW_012139413.1:7308811-7333441 GCF_000956105.1 Propithecus coquereli
ATTGTGTTCTTGATTTGATTCTCAGGTGGGTTGTAATCATTGATTTGTGTATGTTAATTTTATAACCTGAGACTTTATTGAATTTATTTATCAATTCTAGGAGTCTTTTGGAGGAGTCTTTAGGGTTTTTTACATATAAGATCATATCATCAGCAAACGAGTAGAGTTTGGCCTCCTCTTTTCTAATTTGGATGCCCTTTATTTCTTTCTCTTGCCTGATTGCTCTGGCTGGGACTTCCAGTACCATGTTAAGTAGAAATGTTGAAGGTGGGCATCCTTATCTTGTTCCAGTTCTTAGGAGAAATGCTTTCAATTTTACCCCATTCAGTATGATGTTGGCTGTGAGTTTGTCATATATAGCTTTTATTATTTTAAGACATGCTCTTTCTATGCCTAGTTTATTAAGGAAGGGTTTTTTCATGAAGTGGCGCTGGATTTTATCAAATGCTTTTTTTCCATCTATAGAGATAATCACATTGTTTTGGTTTTTAATTCTGTTTATGTGGTGAATCACATTTATTAATTTACATATGTGTTGAACTATCAGATGGTACCTGTAACTGTAGAAGAGATTTGGTTGAATCTTTAGAAGTCATGAAGTTTAGGTGGAGGGTTATTTTTGATTCATGTCAGTTCTCTTGACATTTGTTACTCTTCTCTTATTTATTTAACAAACATTTATTGAGTTCTAAAATGTATCAAATCCAGGGAAGTGATTCCACGTATAAAGATGAATTTGGCATAGTCTCTCTTCATAGGACACTCAAAATCTATCAAAAACACTAGACAAGCATCAAACCAACTGAAAGCAATGTGATAGGGACCATTAATGTGTTTTGAACTAACTACTATGGAATGTAGGATAAATCTGGATATTACCAAAGTAAATTTAAAAGATTGAACTGAGTGTATTTCAGATAAGTATATTTTGAGAAGAGTTGTCAGGTACAAATCTGGCTATATAGATCCCATGCATTGGGTAACAGGCCTTAAAGATGAGTAGCAAAATGTGATGTAAAATAATAAAAAAAAGTTTTACTAGTTTCCCCTCATCAATTGCTATTTTTACAAGATTATGCAAAATGTTCATAAATTGACTCTTCATTTTACAACTCTCTTTAACTATTTTTTTCAATTCTATCAATTCTCTTTTGCCAAAAATTGCTATCCATTTGCCTACAAGGTGTGTGAGTCAAGGAATTAAAATACATGAATAGAATTTCCAAATTGCATGCATAAAAAGCTACACATTTTCTAGACAGCTGCCCACAGAATATATAATTTGTTCTTTGAAAAGTCCATATTTAAACTTAAGGTTGACACATTGTCCTTAATTCATGCTGCAATGGTTCTCACTTCCCTACAGAATAATGTGAGTTAAAGATTATATTAATCTACAGTTCCTACTGCAGTCACCTGGCTCATATAATCAATGCTGATTCTTATATGTTTCTCTCTGTATAATGCATAAGCACATGGATATGTGTGTATGTATATACTTAGAGGGGTCAAAATGGGTTAAAAATGTCACCGTTATATTTAAAATGTGAATTTCAAATCAGACTCAATAGTTTATTGGTAGAAACAATTGCTATGACAAGTACAAATATTGGAAGACTTTAAAGCTTCCGAGACTGTTTCATGAAACACACGCTTGAATTGCCCATCTGCGCCTTCAATACCACATTCACTTGTAATCAAGACAATAACATATATTTTGCTAATCCAACCAGAGTGTTATTCTGAGTGGTCATTTTACCTTTATTGATGAGGTAAAATTCCAATGCATTTATCCCAGAAGAGTGTTATATATAATTAATTATAAAAATTAAATATCTTTTCTAAAAGTCCAATAGAGGTTTGGGCACAAATGAAGTCAAAGCATTATAGAGCAAGAAGTAATATATGAGAAGCAGACATTTAAAGGTCTGCCCAGAGTATTTACTTGATTTGTCCCATGTTAAATAGCAAGTTAAACATTCTGACCATATCTTTCAAGTGATAAAAGTAATATATGTTCATGGTTTTAAAAAAACATAAACATTGAAGAGAGCATAAGTGAAAGAGTAAAAATCCAACTCATTTCCTCATGTTACATACTATACACTTTTCCCATAGAAAACGATTTACAACAGTTTATTGGATATCCTTCCAGGAAATGTCTGTGTGTATCTAAACATAGTGGGATTAATCCGTTTCTATATAAATAGGATGATACTTTTCAGATTATTCTGAAATTTGCCTTTTTCTCTTACTCATGTGCCTTAGATAACTTTTGATATCAAAATACATTCATTTACCTAATTCATTTTAAGAAGTGCAAAAGATTTAATTGGTTCACTGCTATGGATTAACTTTGATGGATATTTTAGTTGGCACTGTGGCTTTTATCATACCCATTTTTTGATTGGCTTAGTGATGACATTGTTAACAAAGCCAATTGTTCATTTTTGGAGCTGAGGATAGGTTAGGTTGATTTCCATGAAATGTATGTGATCGGGACATGAGCAATAGAGTTACCACCACTAGTTAGTGATGTGACTTTGGACAGGAGGGGTTAACTCCCCATGTCTCAGTGATTGTCTTTGTAAGATGAAGATGTTTATAAAACAGGAACATTAGCTTTTGACTTACAAGGTGATTGCGAGAATGCAGTGAAACAAAATACGTATTTTGAAAAAGATGAAGTATTTTTAAAACATAAATCATATTTAGCACCCATACTTTTAGTAGAGTAATAAACCATGAGTTCAAAACTGGACAATGTGATATGCCTCAATCATGGAAAAAGAATTTAAGGTAATTTTATTTTATTAGGCTTTATTTGATCTGAGCTTTAAGGGGAGGTTGAGATCCCACTGAACAACAGGCAAGGAAGAATAGGTAAATTTGTCTCCTCTTGCTCCTTTAGTTACTTTTATTACAATGGGCCCTGTAGGTCCCACCAGAGCAATCCTAATGTTAGGGAGGCTTTGGAAGCTTTTTGGTTTTCTTTGTCTAATGTATATTTTGGATAGGAAGGCATAAGGCAAACCAGATAGGGAATCTAATTTTGTTGCTACGGGAAATTTGGGAAAGATAGGGTGTTGAAAGAGTTAAGTAAAAAAAAGAACATATAACACCTAACAACATTCCTGACAGGCTTATAGGAACTTAAATGTTAATTTCCAGAAAAGGTATTCATGAGCAAATTACTTGGAATATACTAAAGGCAGTGGGTAATAGAATTATAGTAAAAAAGAAAACAGTCAGCAACGTACTTTGTTTTACTCTAAGACTATAAAAATGTTGTTATGAGGAAAAAACCTGTGTGTGTGCGTGTTTGTGTTGATAAACTGGTAACTGATAAACTAATAACTGTGTGATAGTTTTGAACATTGCATATTTTGAAAAAGTTACATTCTTCAATAATAGTTCCTATTTTATGAATGTGTATATTTTATGGGCTTTTTCTCCTGGGAGTAAATAGTAAAATAACTGCAGGGATTTTATCTATTAGCTCCATGCCTCAGGCAGCCCCTGGGAGAACAAGAAAGGGAACCTGTGTGGCCAAGAAACTTTTATTGTGTGCTCAAAGCTTGCTTAGTCCTTTTATTCACATTGCTCTTCCCACCCACGAAATAAAATTGGTACGGAAATTTTTCAAACTATTGCCTTATATCTTATTACTATGCTTATATTGCGCTTCATATTTTCTCCTGTTTTATTCACAACTAATTAAGTTTCTTTAAAAAATCTGAAATCACTATGCAACTGTAAAAAAGGATAAGAAGTTTTTCGTATACTGATACAGAAAGATCTCCCGGATGTATCACTGAGTAAAAAAAGCAAGGTGCAAAACAGTGAATATGGAATGCTATATTTTATGTAAAACATGAAATAAAAATACATGTAATTTATAATTGCTAATGTCTACATAATTTCCTTCATTTTGCATAGAGAACATGGAAAGGATTGACACAAAAATAAAGAGCAGCTATCTATAGGATTGGGGATGAGAGGCTAGATCAGGGCAGCTAAGAGTGGATGAATTGGGAGCAGGATTTTTCAATAATCTTGATTTTTATTGTTTAGAATTTTAAGTTTACGAATGAATTACATATTCAAAAGATACCATTACATTTAAAAATTGTTTCTTAACTCCACAGTAGAAGAAACAAAATGCATTGGAAACAGCATAGACTATAAACCTGAGGGACAAGGGGGTTTTTGTAGCATCCTTGCTACTGTTGCCTATAAATTGGAACACACTGAGACTCAGTCTCCCTGGCCTCAGTGTCTTCACTTGCTCCAGAGAAGGAGGTTGCAGTCGATTATCGCATGCCCTAGACATAATTTTGAGCTGTGTTTTAATTGGTCTAAGATTATGCATAATCTAGAGTTACTGGATTAATGCCATAGGCCACCAAAAGCACAGAAACATAGATTCTAATGTATTTTCCATCCAAAAAGTTGTCACAGTATTTCTTTAAAGAAGTCCATTTTATAATGTTTTTCTAGCTGTATTTTTTAAATGTAGGAACATTGCTTGAAGTAATCTCTCTTAAAAAGATTTGATAATACAGCAGGATTCCTTAGAGGAATTTAACTTTTCAGCAAAAATTTAACCAAGAAATATCCACTGGTAAGAGTAACAGAATGTATGGAGCACTGACTATGTGCTAGGTAATGTCCTAGGAACTTTACAGCTATAATTTTCATACCAATTCTACTATAAAGTGCTTTTATCTCTTATTTTCACTTGAGGAAGTTAGGTTTGGAGACCTTTAGATTATGGAATAGATATTCTACGTGTAAAACTTGAGTGTCAATGAAATTATTAGGAAAGGCAA
Organism: Propithecus coquereli; assembly: GCF_000956105.1. Lineage (NCBI taxonomy): Eukaryota > Metazoa > Chordata > Mammalia > Primates > Indriidae > Propithecus > Propithecus coquereli. Next base: position 7,313,644 of record NW_012139413.1, read on the forward strand.
GGAAGGTGAATATTAACATCTCTCCATGGAATACAGTAGCTGTATTCCTGTCTGGAAGCAATAAAGGACTAGGTAATTTCCTCGAGCATTTACACTGACAGACTGGGTCTGAGAGAGGATAGACACCATGAGGGCTTCTTTTATCTGCCTCCTCTCCCACAGGCGTGCTCAGCAGAGACATACAGGTGGAAGTGGACACGTTGAGATGCCCACCCAGGGATGCTTATATAAATAGAAGACACACATAGAGACTATACCTAGAGGGAGAGAGACAAAGAGAGATATCATTAGAAAGATATCATCAGAAACACAAACCCATAGTCATCCACCAAAGAGACTCTGATAATACAATGGGATGATCAGGGAGACACACAGAGAGAAATACACAAAATACAGATAGATAGGATGGTGTCAAAGACATTCAGAAGCAAAAAAAAGAGACTTATAAATGGATACATACGCATATATATAACAGGCAGGAAAATAAATCACACGTCTGGTCAGATAGATACACAAGGCAGAGCGAGGCATGCAAATAAGCAGCAGCAAGACATAATTAGGCAGAGAGTCTCATACATTTAGAGGCATTTACACACAAAACAAAGTGAATGATGTGCACCTCCACGCTGGAAGACTGAAACATATGCTTAACTAGGCAGAAAAAGTCGCACAAATTCACACACAAAGAAATATATACACAGAGGCAGACATTACAGCCATGCACACAAATACAGACATATACACACACAAGGAGAGAAACAGAGATACCCACAGTCTGAAGGTAAAAAGAGTAAGACTTTAGTTCTTGCTATGAGAATAGTTCAAAAGCTGCCTGCTTCACTGACTCCCGCAGTAGGCAGGGGGCCAGGAATTCGTTGTTTCCCAGGCCACAGATGGTGCCATCACCCGTGGATCACAGTGCCTCATTCTTATGGTATTTTTCTACTTCTGTTTATTTCATTATGTTCTGGGGAGCAAATTTCTCTCACCCTTGGCATTTTATTCCCTGTCGATATTTCTTGATAATTTCCACATTTCCTTACTTTACATGCCTTAATTTTCCTAAAAGCATGCTCTAAATTGCTTCAGGTTCGGTCCATTGGTTTAACCTAAAAATGATTTCCTCCTTCCAACCTTAGTTTCACTAATGTTTGATATGACAATATACAAGATAGTAAGGTGGGTATTTTTTGGTACTATGTGGACTCCAAATAATCTAGAATATAGTCAGTATTAAATAAATTTTAAATCAATATGGTGTAAAATATTTTAAGATAGGGATTATTCATTAGATTTCTAAACATACATACACATGGCATATATAGGTATATACATGTATATTAGGGGTTATATATCAACTGTATTTATCTATCATCTATTTAAAGTATTCTCACAAATAAATCTTTATTTGGGAGTTGGTCACACTGTTTCTTCCGGGTATTGTTTTCTCAAAGAGAAAAGGTACCATTTGGGTTGAACTTGCAGTCACACATACATTTCCAGCTGATATGTGTCATAGCTCAGCATGTATAAAATGTGATCAATTTCATATATTTATGTAAAGCTTTTCATTTTACTCCTCAGTGAGAGGCAAAATCAGAAAGAGTCAAAATCCTACAAATAGGTAAACAGTCTGTATCCCAAGTTTTCCACAAATTGTGGTCTATAGACCTTGTTTATCATTAAATTGCTGAATTCTAGGTTGTACTCTGACCAATCTCAGGGAAAAAGAAGGTTAGGAATTATCATTTTTAATAAGTTCCGTAGCTCTTTCTAATGCACACTCATGTTGAAGAAGCACTGTCTAGAGAACTGAATTTTATTGATTTTTTTTACAGGGATTAATTCTGAAAGATATGTTCAAATACAGAGGAATGGCAATGTGGGAAAGTATTTCAGCATTAGATTTTGTACATTGAAATTGCTCTGAATATCCCTATTCTGTTCAGTTTTCTTTCTTCCTTTCTTCTTAATACTAAATCATTTGATCTTTATATGATCCTCTTCTTTTATGAGTTTTCTCATTGCCCTTCTGCTTAAAAAGAAATATCCAGAATAATTAAGCTGCTTGCAGAAACAAAATTTCTACTTTATTTCAACAAAATAATGTTGAAAATCATTCATTCATGGCAAAAAGTTATCTTTAGGTGAATCACAAAGGAGAATGAACCTATGTACCACATGTGTGTAATACTCATACATACGTATGCAAACATATGTATGTATATACACACATACACGCACACACATTAGGTCATTAAATATGAAATGTCTGATTTCAAATCAAAAGTTTATTATATCTTAAACAAGAAGCATTACAATTAATCAAAGTATGTGCCTAAACTATTGATGCAGTTTTGTCATCTTAATGGTAACTCATTTATATCAACAGTGAAGATGTCTGAGGGTGAGTGGCGATAAAATCGCAAAAGGCATTTTTTACAGCTTGTTGAGAATTGAATCTTTTTCCTTGCCAGAAGTGGTCCAAAGTCTGGAAGAAGTGGTAGTCAGTTGGTGCAAGGTCTCGTGAATATGGTGGATGACAGAGAGTTTCTAAGTCTAGCCTCCGTAGTTTAAGCAGTGTTGTGTGACCTGTGGTTGAGCAGGCATTGTCTTGTAAGAGAATTGGTCTGTCTCTATCGACAAGTCTAGATTGTTGAATCACAAGCATCCTCATCATTTTGTCCAGTTGGTTGTGGTAGACATCTACTGTAATCAATCGACCAGGTTTCATGAAGCTGTAATGGATATTAATACCAGTGCTGGATCACTAAACAGACATCATTAGCTTTTTTTTGATGAATATTCAGTTTTGGACTGTGTTTTGGTAGTTTATCCAACCATTGTGTCGAACACTTGCAATTGTCAAAAATAATCTCTTTGTTATTACACATTAGCAATACAGTGTAGAAATGGCTTGTCTTTATATCGTGACAGCAAAGAAAGGCACATTTCTAGACTATTGTTTTTGATGTTCGTTTAATTTATGTGGCATCCATCTATCCAGCTTTTTTACCTTGTCGATTTGTTTTAAATGATCTAATATTGTTGGAATAGTAGTGTCAAATCTTGTTGTTAATTTACACGTAGGTTGAGATGAATTTGCATCTATTTTAGCTCATTATTATTCACCTTGGTCTCAGGTCTCCCACGTGGCTCATTTTTAAGATTAAAATCACCAGAATGGAACTTTTCAAACCATATACTTACCGTGTGTTCATTAGTCACATCTTTTTCAAACGCTGTTGATATTTTGAGCTGTCTGTGCAGTATCGGTTCTATCATAGAACTCATATTTGAAAATAACACAAATTTTTGACTCATCTATGGTTTTACAAAAATTGTTTTAAAAAGAACTTTGAAAGATAATCACAAGTCAAACTCGGTGTTTGAAAAAATGAGGATGTACAACACAATAAAAATAAAACAAGAAATGTCAAAGGGAAACATCAGAGATATCAACTGTCAAATTTAGTATGTAAGAAAATCAGATATTTCATACTTAATGACTTAATGTAATATTCATATTTATAAATCAAACAATACTACTATCACATCTAATGTTGTATGAATGGATTTTGGCCTAATTATATGCAACTAAAACATTAGATAGTACTTCTTAGCATGTATCAGAAAACATGAGTTTTAATACTAAGTAAATACAGATGCATCCATATTCAAAGGAAAAATAGATAATAATGGTAACTTAGGAAACAGACACTGAAGTGATTATTCTCTTATAAGACAGATTTATTTGTCAATATAATTCGCTACAGGGTGCTCAACATTGCAGCTTCTTTTCACGTATTTAAAATTTACAAGCATCGATTCACGTGCAAATTTTTGAAAAACATCTCCTGCCTAAAATCAATTGCGTATATTTTATAGCTTTAAATTTTCATATATCTTTTTCTAGCTTTCTGTACTAAAATAAAAATTCCCTGATATTCAGGACATACCTGTTTATCTAAATGTGAAATATTTCACAAAATCAAATGTGATTTCCATATATTTTTAAAAATATACTTCCATTGTAGAAATGCCATAGTCTAAATGGAAAAGCATTTGTATTGGTAAAGATATTTTTCTTCAAAACCAATCTTGGCTGCCAATGGCTAAATATTAGTATTAAATATGTTATCTTTGATAAATATTATCATTCTGGACTATCTCACAAAAAGTAGCTTGAATTGAGGCATTTTAATAGCTTAAAGGAAAGAATGAAAATGTAAGGAAGGAGAAATCAATAAAGCATGGAGCCTCTTATCCCATATTGATTTTTGTAATCCAGCAACCATTAAATACTTACATAAGCCTCTTTTAAGATGACATGTTTATATTTTGAAGATCAAATACCTTAATTTTGCTCACAGGTTTCCCAAACACAATTCATATACAAGATAGAAGGTAAAATTCCAGTAACCATGTTGTCTATTGTAGATGATTTTAAACTGAGCATAGCAAAGGTGCATTGTGAGTGGGGTCATCCTCAAGCAATTGTTTCTTTCAGTGCTGGTGAACATAAATACCTTTTAAACATTATCGCAAATTATGAAAATAGATCTAGAACATAGAAGTTGCTGAGTAATAAAATTAGCAACAATATTTTAATAGTCAAATAATTCAAAAGTACAATTTCATCCAGAATATCATTTTTACCTTTCCACGAAAAGTTTTGGCGTTTTGACTGGATAAAATTTTAGAAATGCTAGCTTGTCCTAAACCTGCTCACTCTTTCTCTGATGAGTATTATGACAAATAGAAATATAGAATTGCTATGACATTTTGCTTTTAATTCTCTGTACTTTATTTCCTAATGGTATATACTCAGATTTGACATTTTGCTCCCAAAAGTGTTTATTTTAATCCTCATTTGCTGATAATCAATTTTAAATCTATAATGACTAAATATCAAAGAATAACTTGACAAAAAAGCTATATTTAGAACCTTCACTTTTTTAAAGACACCACAAAATATCTATTTTTTTCTCCTGTAATTGTTCTAAGGTCAATAATCTATTTTTAGCTTTTAATTTTCTGTGTTTTAATAGTAATTCTTAATATTTATTGTGTCCTTAATATATATCAGACTCTGATCTAAGAGCTACACGTGTTACTGCCTTTAATCTTATAAATGATCCTTTGAAGTTGGTATAAATTATTTCTATGCCCGATTTACTGATGAATATATCAAGGGCCAGGGTTGTTAAGTAACTTGCCAAAAATCTAACAACAGGTAGAGTGGTAGAGTCAGGATGCAAAATCAAGAATTCTGATTCCAAAACCTGTATTTCTATTAGGCACACAAAAAAGCGAGAATATTTTAATTTAAAAAATAAAAAATACATATGTACTTTTTCCTTTAAGATAATATAAATATTCTTGTTTTGAACATATGATGCAGCCAGTCTTTTGTGTTATAACCATGCCCTTTGTATTAATAAATAGTAGTCCCACTATTTCCAGTTCATTTAATGCCCATTACATAAACTTTTACGTTACGTGTGAAAAGCCATTTGAAGTGTTTTCATAAACATCACTTTATTTGCTCCTACAACAATCTCCCAAAGTGGATAGGAGACAATGTCTCTTTCTTTTTATAGGTGAAGAAATGAAGACTCAGAGACATGAAAGGACTTGAACAACTTCGTACAGATTATTACCTGCTTAAAAGGCAGAGCTTGAGCTAGAAGCCAAGCATTCTGTTACTAACTTGGACTCTGACCACAGAATTTGCTAGCTGTAATTTTGAGATCAGCTATCTCATGCTGCTGAGGCCTCTGAGTCCTGTGGGAACAGCTGACTCACAGCTTCAGTCTGGCTTCAGTCCTTACGGAGTCCACCCTGTCCCCCTTCCTGGGAAAAAGCAACAGACTAAAGCTCAAATTTACAGTTCTCTATTTTTGTTTGAATAGACCACATTTCCTGCTTTCCTCCAAACTGCTCCCCCTCCCCACCCCCCAATAGCTAATCCCTTTCTGCTTTTCAGCATCTCTGTTGGGGACAGGACATCTATGAGACTCATTCCTCCTGCAGACACAGTGCCTACTGATGTGTTTTTTTTTTTTAATCCTGTTTTGTCACAACCTTACCTTTCTTTCCTTATGCTATAGAAGAATGACCCAGCACATCGTGCCCTCCACTTTCCACTCATATTTAAAATGGTTCCATTGATTTTTTTCTTCATCATTTCAATGCACTTTTTGCCATGTAAATGAGCAACAGAACTTGCTCTGAGTGGTTAGGGAGTCTCAAACACACACATACACATACACACACACACACACATGTGTATATTAATATGAGTATCAATGAGGTACTGTTGGATTTTAACTGCTACTCTATTTATCTCTCTGAAGAAATATTGTGACATTTTTGTGATATCCTGTGGTAGCACAAAATAGTCCTGATGGTATGGATTCCAGAATAATACAGAACTGGGTCCCCATCCTGGCTCCTGCACTTATTAAATAGAAGATATTGGACAAATTCATCATGTTTTTAAGCCCTTAATTCCTTCTCAATTGCCTGCAATTCAGTAATAGTTATCATTTCTCTCTTTGTAGACTGTACACTCTTTATATATTGGACACTATACCAGGCATTCTACATTCAGGATCTTGAATCCTTGTGATAGTTTTATTATGCAGGTATTATTCCACCCTACATTTAAAGAGACTAGTAATAGAGAGGGTAAGAAAACTATCAAGGCCATATAGCTATAGGTGGCTGAATGGAGACAACCTAATTCTAAAATCCTTTTTTATTTAGTGCATATTATACTAGGAGGTATATTGTGAATATGATTGTGTGTGCACGTGAATGTGTGTGTGTATGTATTAAGGATTTGGTTTGAGGCAATAAACAGAAGAAAGGTGAAGGGTAAAATAAATATTTAACTAAACTTCTCTGTGCTAAACACTGTAGTCAGCACTTTTAATTATTATAGCAAGATTTTGGGGAGAGGATGGTATTGTCTCCTGAGACTCTATGAGATTAAAAAATGTGTCAAAATTTACACAATTAGCACACAAGAGCCCAATATCCAAACCTGTATATGTCTATCTCCAAACCTATTACAACACAGACAAAATATCAAGTAGTATTAAAATATATTTTAGGAAATACATTTTGTAGTCATAACCTTTTAGGTTTGGAAATGTCTTTGAGAATAATCCAGTGGTCATTAAAAATATAAATTGTCTATAGTAGTTAGAAAGAATATCAGCATATAGCACTATGGCGGGTGTGGAGTCCCCCTGCTATGTCAAACATTAACACTTTAGTTTCTTAATCATGCTACAATAAGAGCATCCTGGGAAAGGGGCCCAAGCCAAAGCATCTTGGGTGCTAGAATAGGACTCTGATAGTGCTGAACAGTGGTTATTTACTAATCTCTATAGAACATTTCAGTATTTCCTCAGCCTGTATGGCTGTCCATTCACTCTAGCCATTCTTGTCCTTTCAGGTCCAGTTAATTATTTAATTTTTCATAGCTTTAATTATTATTCCACACTCCACTCCATTTAATAATGTACACTACTGAGAAATTATTCCATTTAACTGATATTACTTATTTGGTTTGAACTCTAGGACTTTTTGTTCTTCCAAACCCACTGGCTTGTTTTTAAGATTTTTTTGTCTTTTTCCTTTAAAGACACTTTGTCTTTTTCCTTTAAAGACAGTAAATATTTCTTCTTATTTAACTGTTAACCTTAATTGCATCTAAATTAAATAGAATGTTGCTTAGGGGAATACTAAATGCTTTCTAGTTGTAATATAATTATGATTTATGATTTGTTTAAAACAGACCTATGCTACGTCAAATTTTCCTATACTCAATTTTTCCTTTTCTCTGCTTGTCTTCATTGCTGTGTGACTTATTGTAAAGGAGGCAACTAGACTGGGTGATAGGAAATCCGAAATCTACACCTAGAGCTACTTTTTTATTTTTTTTTAACAAACTGAATTACTTAATCTTGGTACACAATTGAAAATTTCAGAATATTGCAAATAAACTTTTGTTTGAAAGTTAGAAGTAAAAAAGTAAATAGTATATATGTCAGAAAGCAATTCCAAAACATGCCAGGTAATGTTAATTATCATCAATGCTTATTAGAAATATTTTTACTCATTCAGCTTTACCATATTAAGGCCCAATGAGAGAGTACAGTTAGAGTATTTACTAAATAATATTGAATAATCATTCTAAATTTTAGACCCAATCTTTTCCACATTATATTACTTTTCATCTTTTTTTATTTCAGAATATTATGGGGGCACAAATACTTAGGTTACATATATTGCCTTTGCACCACCTGAGTCAGAGCTACAAGTGTGCCCAACCCCAAGACATCGTGCACTGCACCCACTGGGTGTTAATTTACCCATCCCTTCCTCCCCTCTCCCACCTGCACAACAACCTATGAATGTTACTTCCATATGTGCATATAAGTGTTGATTGATTAGTACCAACTTAATGGTGAGTACATGTAGTATTTGTTTTTCCATTCTTGTGATACTTCACTTAGAAGAATGAGCTCCAGTTCCATCCAAGATAACACAAAAAGTATTAGTTCACCATTTTTTATAGCTGAGTGCTACTCTATGGTATGCATATACCACATTTTATTAATCCACTCATGTATTGATGGGCACTTCGGTTGTTTCCACATCTTTGCAATTGTGAATTGTGTTGCTATAAACATCCTAGTGCAGATGTCTTTTTTATAGAATGTCTTTTTTCCCTTTGGGTAGATACCCAGTAGTGGTATTGCTGGATCAAATGGTAGTTCTACTTTTAGTTCTTTGAGGTATCTCCGTACTATTTTCCATAAAGGTTGTACTAATTTGCAGTCCAACCAGCAGTGTATGAGTGTTCCTATCTCTCTGCAACCACGCCAACATTTGTTGTTTTGTGACTTTTTGATAAAATCCATTCTCGCTGGAGTTAGGTGATATCTCATTGTGGTTTTGATTTGCGTTTACCTTATGATTAGAGACATTTAGGATTTTTTTCATATTTTGTTGGCCATTAGCCTGTCTTCTTTTGAAAAGTTTCTGATCCTGTCCTTTCCACACCTAGAGCTACTTTTAATTAGCCATGAGTCCTGGGTAAAATCAGTTAAGCACTTTACTCTTTTCCTCACCTGTGAAATGAGGGAATTTGATAGTCGCTCAGTATAGTCCCTCTAACTCTTGTGTCCTATAAGTCTAGGCACATAATCACTGGTTTCACAGATGTTTCTACAGTATCTAGTTCATGCTTGACATTTATTATATCAGGCAAGATAATGAGTGGGAGAGAGAGAGGAGCACAGTATTTTGTCCGTGACAGCCCCTAGCCTGTCAACCCATGTGCAGTAGCATGCAGAGTACAAATGGAGTGGAACTGTGTTTAACTGAGGATCAGAGACGTTTAGCAAGGAGGGGCACACGTGAAACCAAAATCTGTCAAGTCATCTCAGGGTAATACAGACTCACTGTTAGAGAGCTTGTCCTTCACTGGCCTATTTTCGGTGAGATCCACCCAGAAAATAGAATCTTCATAATTACTGCTTCAATTTATTTGTCTCACTTATGGAGATAAAATTTAGTAATGCTGAAGAATTAAGATGTTTTTATAGTCAGGTCTTGCTAAGCAGTATAGAACTACCTCTCACATTCATATTCTAAAGACAGCATTTTGGGCCAAAACACACAACAGTGCTCCTTTATTCAATTTTACATATTATTCTAGAGGAGATTCCCTATGTCTATGCTAAAAATGCCTTTCCACCTTTCCAAGGTGAGTTGATTATAATAGAACTTTAAGGAATCAACTATATGGAATAAAACACACAAGGTGTGAGTATTGAGGTAACTTTATCGTGAAGCAGAGACAAGACTCACAATAGAAGAAGATATATTTTGGAAAGTAGTGGAACTTAGAGATTAAATCTGGAAATAGTAAAGAGGGTCTTGTGTGTTGGGTTGGGGCATTTAGTGTAAGACAAGAGGAATAAGGAGATAGTAAAGACTTTTAAACAGAGTAGTGAAAGTCCTGTTTAAGGAACATTAATCCGCACGGCAATTTTAAAAATATATTTTATATGAATAGTTTCCATTTGGAATATAAAATATCTAATTTTTGCTCATGAATTTCTAAAACATCAAAACTAGTGTTAAACCATATTTAGTTTTCATCTGTCTTGTTACAGCTATTTTAAAACTCACAGTACAAGATCTACCACATCTAAGTAAGACTTTAGGCTTTTAAATTCCTGTTCCTTTAGAGTGCTTGCAATTTTAGTCTTAGGAGAAGTTGAATGTGTGTATATTTTAGCTGATGTTAATTTACAATGATTAAATCTTTTTCTCTTTGGGCTTGAGGTTATTATTTTCGACAACTTCAAAAACCTGTGGAATACAAAAATGGATTGAGAGAGAATCTAGAGTGGGAAGGATTGTAGGAGCATGCATGAGGCTTCTACAATAATTCAATCATTTGGTAATGATGACCCCTGACCAGGCAAATAATAGAAAGCACTGAGTGGCAGGAATGAGATTTCTCTTGGCAATCTGATGAAAACTGGCTGAGATCAGAGGGAGAATGAAGGAATAGGTAAATATTATTTCTAGATTTAGAGTTTGGAGACAGAAGAAAGGGTTATACCTCTGAAAGCAAAACCTATGTTGGGAGGTAAAACTGGCTTTGAAGGCAGAGGTGATGGCTGTCCCTGTTGTTCTGAGATACTAGAGAGCTATCCAAGTAGAAATAGCTTATGGAATATTCTATCTTTGTGTGAATATAATGATAGTTAGGGTATGTTAATTCTCAGGCAAATTGAATTTAAATTTACATATATGTTTAATAGAAACTGTAAAACTATAAAATTTCAGGAGTGTAGGAGTCTTGGATTTTACTTTTTGGTGATTTTCATTTTATTTGCAAACAGAAATGGAATAAGACCTTAGAGGTTCCTTTTTCATCATCTAATTTCATTCTAATAAAACTATTCTTGTCTGATGAGAACATAAAGCAGGCCTCTGTATAAAATATTCCCTGCTATATGTCTAAGAATGACTTTGCCTCTTTCTGATTTTTCGGGTTAAGATTCAAATAGGGCAGAGTTTATCAGTGAGTGCTTAAACCCTGCAGATGTTTCCCATTGCTTTGAGGATTAAGACAAAAATCCTCGGGCGGAATGCGCTGCGTGCTCTGATTGATGCCTGTCTGGTTCTGCCTTGTCATCACCCACTGCTCTCTGTTCTACTCGCTGTATGCCAGCCACACTAACCTGCAGGCTTTCACTTGTTTCCGGGCCTTTCCGCATGCTATTTTTTCTGGCTGAAATCTTCTTCCCACCCTGCATTCTCATACCCATCCTTGTGACCTGCTTAGTGTCTATTCCTTCAGCCCTCAGGTCACATTGCACTTATTCACTGAGGACCTCCCAGGCTTGGTTAGGTCACCTTGTATAACATCTCATAGCACCAAGACTTTTCTTTCTTTACACTTACCACAATTTGTAAGTATGTCTACATGTGTGTGATCAGTTGTTTAATGTCTCTTTCTCCAACATTTAATTTTCAAGGGCAGCAGTACCGACTGTTTTGCTACCATGTATCCTGAACACCTAGTGTAATATATATTTGCTGAATGGCTGGATGACTGAATACTGAAGCCATGCCAGGGAGATTAGGCTATTGATGCCACCCTTATCCCCTACCCATTGAGATAGCCCTGGACATCTCATGGCACTTGTGTCGCTGCCGTACTTCTGTTCTAGGTGCAAGTTTGGATAATGTATGGAAAGTTAGGGCAATGGGGAGTATGTTGTCACAAAGTAATAACCCAGGAGCATTCCTCCAGATGAGAAGGAAAGATTATTCTGAGATTTTTTGTGCTGTAGAAATATTGCATTGGCACTAAAAAATTCAAACAAATACGATATTATTATAAATGAGCTTGTGAAAATTTGCTGATGCTCAGATTAGGCGGTAGCCGATTTTATTTACTTTTTATCTATTTAAATTCTTTTTTCCCCAGATACTATCACTTTTATTCTAGAAGAAATTGCTTTTCACTTCGAAGTATTGTAATCAAGGTAATTTTATGAAGAAAAACTTGATTTTCTCATAAATACAAATGAGCTCTTCTCAATGTACTAGATCAGAGAAAATTTCTCTTTTCCTCTTTCCCAACTTTAGCATAAGATTCTCCTTTTCCCAAAAGTCATGTTTTCAGCTGTGCTCTGCTTCTAAAGAACTGTCTGAGGGAATAGAATATATTTTGTGTTCATGTAGGTATTTTCTTGCAACACAGAGATGAACATATAGTCTGTGTGCTGCTTTCATACTCTGGGAAGCTGGTCCATTCCAAAGCATGTGTACATATGGGCCATTAGCCTACACAGGCAGCTCACCTAAATGATACCAACACATTGTCATGAATGGCAGAGTACCGCCACCAAGGTTTGCACAGATATGGATTCTTTTGACTATCAATTGTTCCAAAGTTCACTTCCAATATCTCATCACAGTGGTTGGCATTATATTTTGCATTATATTTTTTTACATTTTATTTCCACATAATACAGATTTATGGCATTGCTCAAAAATATTATTCCCCTTTAACTAAAGATTTTTCTGGAAAGATTTATCTTTCAGCTATGATTTTTTTTTTATTTCAGAATATTACGGGGGTACAAACCATTTTGGTTACATATAATGCCTTAGCCTCACCCAAACCAGGGCTACAAGTGTGCCTTTCCCCCATCGAGTGCACTCTGCATCCATTTGTTGTGAGTTTACCCACACCCACCAACCCCCTGCCACCCAACTGGCACCCAGTGAATATTACTACCATGTCAATACCTTTAGTGTTGATCAGTTAGTATCAATTTTATGGCGAGTACCTATAGTCCATGTTTTCCCATCATTGTGATACTTCACTTTGAAGCATAGGCTCAAGCTTTCTTAGTAGAGTAGAACTCCATGGTATACATATACCACATTTTATTAATCCACTCATGTACTGATGGGCACTTGGGTTGTTTCCACATCTTTGCAATTGTGAATTGTGCTGCCATAAACATTCGAGTGTAGATGTCTTTATTATAGAATGTCTTTTTTTCCTTTGGGTAGATGCCTAGTAGTGGGATTGGTGGATCAAATGGTATTTCTATTTTTAGTTCTTTGAGATATCTCCAAATTATTTTTCACAGGGGTTGTACTAATTTGCATTTCCACCGGCAGTGTAAGAATGTTCCAATTTTTCCACATCCATGCCAACATTTGTTGTTTTGGGACTTTTTGATAAAAGCCATTCTCATTGGACTTAGATGATATCTCATTATGGTTTTGATTTGCATTTCTCTAATGATTAGAGATGTTGAGCACTTTTTTGTATGTTTGCTGGCCATTATTCTGTCTTTTTTTGAAAATTTTCATTTCATGTCTTTTGCCCATTTATTGATAGGATTGTTTGATTTTTACTTGTTAATTTTCTTAAATTCTATATAGATTCTTGTTATCAGTCCTTTATCAGATGTGTAGCATGCAAACAGAATAATGGCCAGCCTAGAATTCTTTATGATTTTTTTATGTCTGTAATTGATAGTTTAAGAAATGTGATAACTTTTTGTTATAGTAGGATCAAATTAGTATTATTCTACATCAGTCACTATCACTCATTTCTGTATTCTCAAAAGGCATGTATTCCTTCCAGTTATATAAAATCAACTAAATTTAATGGGTAAAATTCAAGAGCTTTGCAATGACACCAACTGTCGTGATATCTTATTTCTTAAAATCATTACATTTTAATGTTTGTCCATTTACAAAAATCAAATACAATAATATACTCCTGTTGTCATTTAAAATGCATTGAATTCTGGCATTGCCCTCCATATGGACTACACATCAATTTTTCACATCCTTGATTCAAGTTTTATAAACTAAACTTTGTCCTGAGAGAATACATGCCTTAGAATGTTTATTTAGCCTGCTTCCAGTGGTTCCAGAACAACAATGGCAATATCCTTAAATTCTCTCATTCTGTAGAAATGGCCTTAGGGATGCTTTATAATCCATTTACCTCAAAGGCTGCTGGGTCAAGAGGATAGGGAAAGAGGAGAACAAGGTCGTCAGCCAGGGCTTTCCATCTATCATGGTAGGATAGCTGGAGCCAGAAGCTCTAAATAATTCTAAAACTTTCAGAGGCTTGTTCCCTACAGAAGGACAAATTTCTCATGGCCACCTTTTCTAAGTCAGGAGTTAATAATACCTTCAACCTACTTGCCTTTTGTAGACTTGTGTGACACGAAGTATGGATAATTTCTGCTGAATTGAACCCATAATGAAGGAATTTATAATCAGTCCTAATGTATTTGAGACCTAAAGTATATTAGCCCTTCATCAAAGGGAATGATAAAAAGCAGCATTAATATGGGTGGATAGTAATTATTTCCAAGCTCATAATTATTCTTCAGTTAACTACAGAGAAATGCTGATAATTTTACTCCTTTTTTAAAAAGTAAAAAGCTCTTTGGTCAGATTCTGAGACGTAAGAATGTATCACATGTCTGTTGTAAAGGCTCATACTTTGAATTATGCTTATGTTAATTGCAAAGGAATATTTTGTAATTAAATGAGTTCAAAGTTCATGGTTAGAAGTTCCCTTTACCTTGCTTAGTCCTGTTGTTTCACCACTGAATCTATTTATTGCCTATAGGAGATATAAAATATAGTAATTACTCTCACTCCCTTTCAAAATGACAGGAGGTCTACTTTCCTATTAACTCTAATGAGAGTTATGTGTGTGTTTCTCAGGGAGGACAGACCCAATAGAGTTTCAAGGTAGAATAAATCACTTCTATATTCAGCTTTTAGTGGTCTCATTTGTTTCGTATTTCGGTGCTTTAAGATACCCATTTTAAACTGCTGATATTGAAAATGCAATATTTACTGTTTAAAAGAAACATAAACTATTGTTGGATTGTTGTTAATAATTGTTACTTCTGTTTGAAGGATACATGTTTTACCCATTGGGAAAATGATGCTGCTCCACTTGGAGAAATACATGGTCCCTAAAATGTGATTATCTACTTTTCATAAGAAAATTATTGCCAATTACCTCTTACAATATTTCTTTCTACTTAAAATGTTTTGATGTCAGTAATTACATCAATTGTGACAGTTTAGAATAAAGGAAAAATGAACGATAGTGGCTGATACTATAGGAGAGAAGGCAGCTCAATGCTGTTTTGTTTCTAGCATGGGGATAGGGAGCCCTGAGATCACACAGGGATCAGTTTCTGTAATCCACAAGCATATGTTTACTCCACTGAGGCTTCCTCAGAGAAACCAATGTGGAGTTTCTCAGTTTGCAACCCTGTACCCTCTCAGATATTTATTCTCACTGCCTTTAGGCATAGAGATAAAGGGAATCTATTTTCTTTCTTCTTATAATCAGTTTTGCCAAAAACTATTACCAACCCTCTTCTTCCCAGGGAACTTTCAAAAATCAAATGTTTAAAAAATTCTTGATGTTAAAAAGAAAAAATCCCTGTTATGCTGGAATTACTAAAATACTGCTGTAGTCCATACCATGGGAACAATTTAATATTACCTAATAACAAGATTTTATTTAGTATCAATAAATAAAATTTATTGGAGGAACGTGATTTAATCCTCCTCTAGGATAATGATGTCCCCATGTATTTATAATGCTGAAGCAATATCTATATCTAATTCTTCAGATTTACTACAGTAAAAGTTGTTCTGTAAAATGTACGTAAGCAAGCATTGTCCCATATCAGTTAAGAGGCACAGAGTTTCCTCAGTAAGAAAGGTGATAATATAACTAAAGTAGCAAAAACCTGGGTCAATCAACCATCCATCCAAGGAAAAACTCTTTGTGTGTGTAGTATCATTTCTATGACTTCTCTACTTATGCTGTCAAATAGCTATGTGCCACATGCAAAGAAGTGGGAGATGATATTTTAATAAAAATTCTTTTACTAGTGTATCACTTTTAGGCCCAAGAGCCAGCAATTCTGTGTGCATGTAAAGTATATAAAACCACTGACTTGGTGACTGTAGAACCTGAATGATTTCCCATAGAAATCATATAAATTGCCTTGGGTACCCTAGAAAGGGAAAGAAATACACTTTGATCTGAATCATCCAAGAGTGATATCTTACAGAGTCCTGAACGTAATAAAGAAAGTAATTTAATTATGATAGGTTTTACATGTGCCTTCATATTTTAGCAAACTAATGACTCAGCACAAAATTTTTGAGCTTACAATAGTGGTTTCTTAATATAGCCAAGAGTTAAGCAGATTAAGTAATTAAACTCAAATTAGAAAGTCGGTAGTAGTTTTGGCAGCAATAAATACCACTGCACTTAATTTGTGTTGCTAACCAATAATTAAAACCATAACTTTTATATAGCATCCTGGAAAACAGAATGTGAAAAAATACATATGTGTAGTTTTAGGTAATTATAGAAAAATAAAAAGCTTGAAAATATAATTTTTGAGATCTAATATTTTGAATGAAATTAGAAATATTTCAACCATAGTATTTTGATTCAGCAATTTAAAAATTTAAATTAAAGATATGTATATTTTTCAGAAATGTAGCAACATTGTTGTATTAACATCAAATAATCCTAAGGGTGCTTTTTGCATTTAAACAGGGTCATATTAAAGAAATGCAGATTTCTGTGAACTTGCAACTGAGTGCGAATTAAGATAAGTTATTGCTTTATCTAGGTTTTATCTTAATGGAATAATTGCTTACAGGCGTGACTATAAAAGCATATCACTTAATTTATTATGTACAATTTCTCTGTCTGTATTTGGAATGAACTTCAAATCATAACCTTGCAGGTGAGGTAGTCAGTGGGTCCCTTAAATTACATCACCAATTTCTGCTTTTCCAATACTTTAATCTTTTCCAGTTATTACTATTTTTCAAGGCTATCTCTCAGAGCTGATGAAACGTAACTGTATTATATCTCACTTTTTTACTTCTGTTTTCTGGGGTGGTGTTTTTCATTCCTTGAGGGTTAATGATAGCAGGTTCAGTTTTGAATTATAAATATAATGCACAGTAATCTCTGAAAAGACTTACAAGTCTTCATCAAAATGTTTAACAATCCTTCCCTATGAAGTGTGCTTAGAGTTAATGCCTGCTTCTTTACTATTTGTTATTGAAATCAACACATGACTTTCAGTCCCTTTGTTTTTCCTCTTTTTTCTATGACTTATTTTTTGCATGATAAAATTCTCTTGCTTACTGCTATGTGATTGGCTGTCTTTTGACTTGAGTGTTCTGTGTTTGTAAGTGATTGCTTTTTGCATGAGGAATATGAAATGTCATACAAATTAAATGGTTGTGGAAACAAAAAAAGAATGTGGGCTTCACTTTGCTTTTTTGTGTGCTGAGTATGTCAATTGTGTGACACTTAAAATTACTTTCATCTGGCCTTTGACTTCCCCTTTGGTGTGTGCTCCTTTATTCTAGCAAATTAGCATTGTTAAGTATAATAAAACATTTATTAAACATTCACAGTGTTTAAATACAATTATTCTACTAAAACATGATCCTATTATAAATAACTATACTGGGCATGAAACTGTACTAAGGCATAATTCCATTATATTACTAAATTGATTATGAAATATAAGCCCTGCCTTTGTAACTGCTTTAATAGTTAAATACTGACTTTTATTGATGGTACCTTTGCTCTGCCAAGTGATGAGATTATCTGTTGATCTATTGTGCAGGCTGCAAATATCTTAAATCCACAGCTAATATTTAAATGAAAACACATGGGGAAATATTTGTGTAATGACAAGTAATTTTAAAAAGTCACAGGTTTGAAAAATGTATGAGCTAATGTGTAAAAACTAAGTGTTAATGCTCTTACAAAAAAACAGAAGAAAAAAGAAAACTAAAAAATATTCACATTTCTTGTTTTCTCTAATGTTATTATATTGTTCGAAATAAAAGAACGACTTTGATCTACTTTCTTTACCAATTTAAATTAGAAAAGACACTGAATAAATTAAATTCTTTCAACTAATAAAACTGTTTACTTTTTTGTACGCAATGGGTATTTTAAAAAATCATTTTCTTTGCTTATGACTTGACTTTCAAAACATAATGTATTTTTTATGCTGGATTTATTCACAAACCAAATCTTCTACGAGATATTTTGGGGAGAGGGATTTTTTTTTCTTAAACAAAATAGATAATCAATTATGACATAACCACTTCCCCACTCTTTTTGGAAATATCCTTGAGAATTTTAGTATTTATATTTATTTTTTCCCCTCAGTCTTGTTTATTCTTGAATTGTCTTTTTTTTTCCCTCCATTTCTCCGTTCTCAATCCTAGGTCCCCTTACAAAGAAACAGACAGATGATTTAGGTGATAATGACGGTGCTGAAGATGAAGGTATTTTTTTCCACCAAATCTATTTGCATGACAAGGGCCTCAATCACTTTTTCCACCCCTTTCTATTTTTTTACTTCTTGTCTTTTTTTGAAGAGTTGTTTTTAATTCCCGTTTTTGATGTGTTTTGTCTTCTTGCTTGTTGTTACATATAAATATATATTTTTAATTTTTTTAAAAAATGAATGTTAAGTTTTACATTTTGATGCCAACCATTAAAATGTTTTAAAAAGAGGGGCATTTTTTTTGTTTTCTTGAACTGACTTTTGATATGTTTCATCCCACGTTTTGACTGAAATTTGTCCACATTCTTTGAACTAACAATCTCTCCCTTGTAGTCTCTCTGTGCCCATTTGCATGTCTTCTAATCTATGTAAATATTATACCCAATATCAAAATGTGTTTCATTTTTACATCTGATATTTGTTTAAACAGAACCCCACACCCAACACTATTAAGGACAAGCTAAAAGCTGATATAAAGTGTTTCTTGAGCAATATATTTTAAAGAAATACTGTTTTCTGTTGATTTGCTTAAATGTCATATAAATACAATTAAATTATGTAGATAAGAAAGTCAATATACCTGTTTAGATAGCTGCAGTAAGCATTGTGCACCTGTTTAAAGCACTTAAGTACTTTAGACACATAATAGTATTTTTGGTAGAATTTATAGGTATTTTTTAAACAAGTTTTTAAATGGATATCTTTTAATTTCAGAGACAATTTCTAGATTGGCAAATAAAATATTCTTATTTTCAAAGTTTTGCCAACTATAAGCAATAAAATATTTACTACTTCATTAATATCAAAATTGTTTTCTCTTTCCAACTTTCTTATGATATACAATTCTGATTTACTCTATAAACCTAAGTATTCACTCCATTGAGATGATATTTCTCATTCCACTCTATCTACTTGATATTAAACTGGGTGTCTAAAGAGGCCAATTAATTCTTTGTTCCATTTAGGACTTGCTTTTTACTTTTTTTTCGTTCTTTTTTTTTTAATGCTATCCTATTCAAACTCTTATTGAGGTGACCAATATAATCCCAGGTTTAATAGTAAATTGTCAGAAACCTAGAAATTAAATCTCATGATGATATTAATAATATGGCAAGAAAGGCTTTCCAAAATGAAATAATCAATAGCCAGGTCCATAGAAGTGCCAGTTTCGTGAGTTACAAAGGAACTATGAATAAATAAATCTTTACTAAATAATTTGCATTGTTTGCATTGACATATATATTTAATAAACTCCTTCACAACAGAAAATGAAATTAGAGAGGTGAGATATTGAAAGCTTAAAAACTGTATTTGATGTTAATATTTTTATGAATTATTTTGAT
>NW_012139413.1:7333886-7354317 GCF_000956105.1 Propithecus coquereli
TATTTTGATTGCTCATTTAATACGATTTTTTTTTTGATAGAGCAGCATTAAGTAAGACGTTTACATGTTTAGACACCTTTGAGCGCGCAGTTCAGGCATGTTTAATGTGAATCTATTTTATAGAGCTGTTTTGAAGTACATTTAACATTTGTAAATAGCCATTTAAAATATCCTAAACCTTTATTTAAATCGGCAGATAGTATTCGAACTAAGCCACTCAGTCACAAGAGTTATTAAATCAATAAATATTTTTCAGTGCTCAAAAGTGTAGAATGTCACAGCAGTCAATTCCAGTTTGGTCTGTTCCTCTATCCTGTTTGGTATAATTGTTTTGAAGACAAGAAAGATGAATTCAAACATCCTACAGGAAAAAAATGCTCTTGTAGAAAACTCTGAGCATCTTTATTCAATTCCTTTTACAATTATTTTGTAGATGTGGGTGTGAGTAAAAACCGTGTCCAATTTTCACATTTAAATTGTTCCAAATGTTGAATCAATATCGATTGACCTTAAAGCAACAAATAAACTATTTGATAAACTAATTCTTTTACTTCAGTAAGAAGTCAGGTTATCTGATCATTTATATGAAATTCTCGTTTTCCAATAGTTCTACACCTGTGCCTGATTTCCAGGTCCCTCTCTCAGTCACTGCATTGTGAAGCTACCTGCCACGTTGGTTGGGGCTTGCCCCTTACTCACTTAACCTAGTGGAAGTCTCGCTTCTCCGTGGAGCACTATTCTTCACTTCTAATTCTTGTTTGTGCCCCTACCATCACTCTTTTGACATATTTAGGTCAAACACAACTGTATCATTTTTCATTTGTGTTTTTCAATAAACAAAAGAACTGCATACTTTATGGCTATTTCTATACTTAAAAAAATCTAATCTGAAGTGATAAAAATGGTTCAAACAACATCCCAGATTCCTACCAATTTATTTTGGAAATTCGAGATATTTAAAAATTGTTTAAATTGTGCTAAGAATATTTAAATATTAACATTTTAATATTTAAATGCAATTTTATATCCTACACAGAGCTTTATAAAAATTGCCTCGTAGATTTTGTGTATTTATTACCTAAAGGTGTACCTTTAATTCTTCTAAGTGCAGTTTAACAAGCAAAAATCCAGCCAACATTTCTATATTCTTTTGCTGGTTCTGAATGATAACTTGAAGTTCATGAAAATAACTAGGAGGCACAAAAGTATGCCTTCAAATATATTTTTGTATATCAGAATAAGATTTGAGATAATGTTTCACAATTTTAAAACTGTTAAATCCCAAAACTCTGAAATATGATCAAAAACTTCAATGGTCCTTTAAGAAGAGAGAAATCAATAAATATATTTAAGGAGTTAGTTATATGATTAATAATTAATCACGAGGGCCCATTAAAGGAAATATTTTTCCAAACCCTGGTTGTCAAACACAAATAAATCTACAATACCTGTTACAGATCTATTGACACTTGCTACATTGGTTTAAAATTTTGGTTTATCATTAAAATAAAATAAATACTAAAACTTAAAATCAAGATGTGTACTCAGATTCCAATTTGTTATTTTTTTCCAACTTGAAGAACTTAATTAAAATACTTTCTTAAAAATTTAGAAGAAAAATAATAATAATTGTAGTATTTATTTTCCCCTACTCTTTTCAGGACTATATGTGCTTAGCACAGCTTAAAAACATTGAACAACTGTTGGGCCAATGAAGAAATAAAGAAGGAAATTTAAAAATTTCTTGAAGCAGATGAAAATAGAATCACAACATATAAAAACCTATGGGATATGGAAAAAGCAGTACTAAGAGGAAAATTTACAGCAATAAGCACCTACAGTAAAAAAGCAGAAAAACTTCCAAAACATTACAGATAACTGAAAATATAAACATGCTTGATAAACATTTGTAGTTTTTTTTTTTTTTGAGCTCATTTTGATTTGCTAGATAAATGGAATAACATTTGTAGTTTTTACTGGAATTGAGCTAATGTTTAAATTGTGAGAAAATTCTCACAATTTAAGTAAAATTGGTAGCAGCTGTTTTAGGCAAAGTAAAAATTGTTAGGTGAAAAACCATAGCTCACACATTCCACAATATTTATAGGTGGTTAAATATGAGACAAAGTTTAGTGGGATGACTTGGCTCTAAAAAATTCATTATAAATTACTAAAGTGCATTTGATATATTTGCACTGATGATAAATGCCCCCTGATATTATTATTAAAATGATGACATTAGCAGGTAGTATTCAATGGTAGACTATCAGTTTCATTTATAAAGTTTCTAGCTCTTTTAAAAAATGAGTAAATAGTTATAATTTAAACGGTTTTAGTTAGTATCCACATCAAAAATACTTGTAAAGTATGCACAAAAGTAAAGCCTAAGATAGAAATCTGTGATAAAACAATATAAAAAGTAAAGCTTAAGATGGACCGCTCTGACAATACATTATCAAAGAATTCCAATTTTTCTATAATAGAAAATTTCTAAAGTTTATATAGTTTCCCAAACGTTATTCACAAATTAATGGTGGTTATATCCAAGAATTTTACTTATTTTAGTAATTAATACTTTTTATAACATTAACCTCAGTGTTACTGCAAGTGAAAAATGTATTTTTCAGAACATAGCATTAGAATTTTATAAACCATTCTGAAAAAGAACTACTCAATATATTAAGTTCTTAGGCAAGGCTGAAATCTTGGAAAGTTTGTAAAGACAAATTGGAAATTAGGATCAACCCAATTAGGATCAACCCAAACTATCAGTAATCCTTTCAAGTCTAATTTTCAAAGAAAAAAAGAGATAACACTCGAAAGAGTTCCTAGAATTTATTGTCACAGTTTCAGAGTTTCCTGACAATCTCTGCTTCATTTTGTTATTAGATATAAAACGTGGCAGGTCTTCTCAATGTGTGCCTGTATTGTTTTCCAGGTGAACAGAATGGTTCTACTAAGATTTCATTACTGTTCACAGTTGGTGCTTTGTAATTCTATGTAATTTTAATTAAAGAAGAATTCTGAAACAGCCTCCCTCTGTGCTACCTCCAAGCATACAATTAGCAGAGTACAGTGTCTGCTGTGAACAGTCAGTTAATGATTTCAGTTTAATAATTTATTATTGCCTCTTCAGTGCCAGCCATACTAGAAAAATAAGAAGCTGAAACTGTATGTAGCACACAGGCATTTAAGGTGCATAGTTTAACAATTTCAAAAGGATTACTTTCTCTGTGTAAGTCTAACATCTCCACATGCCCTCAAATCTTTACAAATGAGTGAATACCATTACCTCTTCCAAGGATTCAAGGAGAAAGTAAATTTAGGTTTCCCTCTTAAACATAGCTGTTTTTAGGGGATGATTTCTATGTGAAAGTATCCTCCTGTCACTATTCTAAAACAAGACACTCTTCTCAAGCCATGCTTGGGAGGGTGAGGGGTGGAAGTTAGTTTATACACAGGTATTAAGTCAAATTTAAAATAGTCTTTTAAAAAGTTCTGCAATGAACCATTTCCCCTGTTTAAATATCTGAACAAGCAAGATGAGCTGCAATTCCTTATTCTAAAAATTTTTCATTTAAAGAAAGCACTTTATTATTACAGTATAAAAATCGAGGCATTTACATAAGTCATTTTTTATAGGTAATATAAGGCAGTCTCTAAATATTAACCTTTGTTCTTTCAATGAATTTGTATCATATTAGTCCATTCTGAAAGCTGGTACTTTGATTTTTAAAATGTGGGAGAGTTAAGTTTGATAAAAAATGTCAAAAGTAAAGGAACAAAACCATATGATTAAATGACACTTTCTAATATTGGCATTAAAAATATACTTGATCTAATTTTATTTTAATTATGGGTATAAAAGATCCATTACATAATAATAATGTTT
This sequence comes from Propithecus coquereli, assembly GCF_000956105.1. NCBI lineage: Eukaryota > Metazoa > Chordata > Mammalia > Primates > Indriidae > Propithecus > Propithecus coquereli. The sequence continues at coordinate 7,337,779 of NW_012139413.1, forward strand.
TTATATATATTCATAGTCATATATACACATGTATATAATATTTCAATCTACATAATATATAATTAAAACTATTTTTGCCCATTTATAGTTTAGTTTTTTTCTATAGAGATCAGTGCATTCTTAATATTGATTAAAATTATCTTATGTTTCCTTTATATATTATTTCTAGATCCTTATGAAAATTACATAATTGGGGAAAAATATCTTAGAAAAGCAAATATATTTGATTAAAATTCATAACTGTAGAAATCATCTTAACATCGCCCTAAATTTTAGTACTTTACACTTAGCTCTATCTAGTCTCATGCCTACATGATAAAAACATAGAGTCAAAGTGGGAATAAGAACAGTATATTGCCTATACAAAGAAGTAAAAAAATATAATTTGGTCTGTTCCCTTCTCCCAAAAGGTAAGGGTAGGTGGAATGAGCGGATGTCCTGGACTTTCTAAAAACTATCATTTAAATAACATTCCCCTAGGCCGGGCGCGGTGGCTCACGCCTGTAATCCTAGCACTCTGGGGCCGAGGCGGGCGGATCGTTCTGAGCTCAGGAGTTCGAGACCAGCCTGAGCAAGAACGAGACCTCGTCTCTACCAAAAAAATGGAAAGAAATTAATTGGACAGCTAAAAATATATGTAGAAAAAATTAGCCGGGCATGGTGGCGCGTGCCTGTGGTCCCAGCTACCCGGGAGGCTGAGACAGTAGGATTGCTTGAGCCCAGGAGTTTGAGGTTGCTGTGAGCTAGGCTGAGGCCATGGCACTTGCCCCAGGCAAGACAGTGAGACTCTGTCTCAAAAAAATAAATAAATAAATAAATAAATAAATAGCATTCCCCTAAATGCAATAAGAGGAACATGGATGCATATAACTTTACCGTCTGAACATACATCTAACATTACTTAAATAGTGAAATAAAACTTCTTGCAATATATAACACAATACTGTACTTATGTTCACAGATTGGAGTATAAATGACTTAATGTAATCATATTACATTTGATGCAAAGCTTTACAGTAAATAAAAAATAGAAAAATATTGTTTTACTCACAATGTAAATAATACCATTGTCTTTAGTTTATGGTTCATGAGTTCCTTGTGAGATTTATAACATTTGTAAAAAGTGGTCCTAAGAGTCATTGTCTTTTTTTTTTTTTTTTTTGGTTTTACTGTCACTTCAGGATTGCATCAAAATGTGCTAACATTCAAACTTAATTTCAATTTATCTAAATTTTGTAATTTGGTTTGTAGTTTGTAAACAAAACTCTAGATACAAAACAACCAATGCCTATTGCTCTTTTCTGCAATAGCTCTTAATATAAATTGCTTAAGAAACACTTTAATAAAAACAGCAATTTAATAAAGCTATATTAAAGTCATGCCCTCTTGTCCCTAAAATGGAAAATATATTCTCTGCTTCATTATATGTGTTTTTTGAGATAAGAACAATTGCCAACCATTTGTTTTCCAGATATTCGGGACAGTGGGGGTCCCAAACCAGTGATGGTGTATATCCATGGTGGCTCATATATGGAAGGTACTGGAAATTTATATGATGGGAGTGTCTTGGCAAGTTATGGCAATGTGATCGTCATCACAGTCAACTATCGCCTTGGGGTACTTGGTAAGAGGTCTCTTTTTTATTTTTCACCATTAAACCATGAAATATGTGATTGGCTTGTTTTGACTTGTTTTTGTTCTGTTTTGCTTTGCTTCACTCATTTTCCTATGCTTGTTGACTTTGAACCAAAATTTTTGATTGTTTTAATGAATTCTATAGATGTTCATAAATTACTTGATGAAGGACAGCGAAGGTTGGTTTTAAAATATGAAACTAAAAGGTAATGAAATTATCCACATTTTAATGGAATGTGCTTCATGATTTGGCTTTATAAAATTGTGAAAGGCAACGATGGCAGGGCCTTACTAATGAAGAGTTAGTCTCTGGACAAATTTTTCCTTCTTCTAATTTCTTTTTTTCAATATTTTAAAATTGCCTAAGAGTTTCCATGAGTTCAGAAACAAGTTTACATTCTCTTCTAGAATAAGTGTATGGACTGGCTTTGGGGAATGATTGTTTGCCATTGTGGTAAAGGTCTTTTTGCTTTTTTTTTTTTTTTTTTTTGATTTCATAATAATTAGGAATATTTTCTCTGAATCTATTGTTACTGAATTATTTAAATTAAAAAACATACATTTATTTCATAAAGTAACAGAGTTCAATTCAATAATGTGTACTGTTTCCAAAAAAATTAAAAGTCACAGTAGAGATCTTTGATTTTAATGAAAAGTATAGACAAATACTTGCAAAATAACTTATCAGGTACTCTGAGATAGGCATGTTATCTTATGTAATAATCAGTTTTTAAAAGATAAACTTGCTATTCCAGTATGTTTGCTATAGTATTACCATAATTTCTAGAATAAAATTACTATATTGTTTAATAAAACATCTTTATCTATGGTGTATTTATGTATGCATGGTGTTAAAAGAATTTGCTAAAAGAGCACAATTCATTCACAAAAAAATTTTTAACCTTAATTGTTCTCAAAGTTTTATCCCATATTATAAACATAAAGAAATACAATTTATAATTTTGTTTAGACACAGAGGCACCTCACTCTTTCATTTTACTATAAAATATTTTGAAAAAGGAATTTGTATTATATTTCCTTTTATAATAATTGTTAATGTCATATATTTTATCCATGTTGAGAAACAGGTTTTTTTTTCCTCTTCAATGTTACTGTTATTCTAATGCCTATGTAATTATAACTCTATGTTTATGCTAATCACAAAATATTTAAAAAGGTAAAATAATTTCTATTAGATTAAATTTATATGTCTGGGGAAGAAGATATTTTAGAAATGTGAAGATTAAGTTTTGACATTTTTCTAGATTGCTACTTTGAAATTTGGAGGATGGTCGATGATATAATAGATATACTACATCAGTGTAGGTATAAAATATTTCTGTAGCACTGATCAAGTACACATTAGTTCCCCTGTAGTGTTTAATCATTCATTGCTTCCTCTGTTCTTATGATTTATGTGAGCAGGAATGGTTGAGTATCTTCCCAATAATGAAAACTCTCTATATTAGAAGATACATAAAGAAGTTTTCATAATAATTCTTAAATCTTAAAATTTTGAAATCTTATTATTGTCATTTGTTCCTTATGGAACATTTTAAAGTAAGACTCTTCAATATTTTTGATGCGTTTAATTTTAATTATATCATTATTTATAGCTCAGTAGTTTTTATTGATTATTTTCATATTTTTCTATTTTTTCGAGTTGCAAGTCCTTGGCAGTGACCAGTTTGCAGGTTGAAAATTTAAAAATTATATGTTAAATTATGATAACAGTGATTTTAACGACAACTTGAACATCCAGTCAATCATATGTATTTATTTTATTTAAAAATATCTTGTGGCCACACATTATGCTGCTTTTTTCTGTTATCAGTTGTATTTACATCAAACAAGATTTCGTAAAATGAACTTTGCTGTTATGTTAACATAAACTTTGCCCATTTCATTTTTGATGTATTCAGAACTGGTGAGCATTTGACTTCATCCAATTTGAATCCTACATTCATGCTTACATCCCTTCTTTAAATGCCACACTGTGAAGGACTGCATTGCAGGGCAAAGGATTGGTCAACTAAAATATGAAGTACTCAATCAATTACTTGGTCTGTATAATGGCAGACAGTGTTGGTGTTGATGAAGGATGATTTTTCCCAGTGTTAAATATTTGTTCTAGCTCTACTGCAATCTAGGATTTAAACTTTAATTGTTTCCTTTATTCCTCTTAGACACATCACTAATAATCAGCCCAAGGCTGTTCTTTATAGACTTCTCAACATGACAAAGTACAGAACTCTGTTAGTAAAGCTTTTTTAGGTACATATTAGGACATTCATTCTAGAATAGATGTATTCTGGTCACTTCCTAAAATACGTGTTGAGTCTTATGAAATTGTATTTAAATGAATTAATTCATGGAAAAGAAATTACCAGAACATTTGTTTCAGCACACTTTGCATGAGGGATACGCCACAACCAGATCAACAGCTCATCCAACAGAAGAACTACAATAATAAAAACTATAGAGTTTTGAGGTGTTGTTATGACTAATTTGTCTTACACTATAAAAGTAAGCCAAGGGTTCTTGCATGTGGGATCCAAAAGTATAGCTGTCTAGTTTGAATTTGAGTGAGTGTTGGAAATTTAGTGGAAAATAAGATTTGATCCCACATCAGAGGAAATCCTGAGCTGTGTTTTGACTGGGGCATTTTGGTGTGAAGGAAATGAATTTGCGGATCCAATGTACAAATTGGCTAATTATAAGATTATTATTCTGAGGTGATGGCTAAAAAATCACAATGTCTGTAACAGGTAATGTAATTAGTGTTGATTTGAATTTGCCAACCCAGGTGTTGGGGATTGGGGAGAGGATTTTGGAGAGGGGAGACAATCTTACAAGCTTTGTTTGTTTGTTCTTTGTTTTTATTTTTGTTTTTAGTAATGAGTAGAAATGTGATAATGTTTCAGTTATAAAATTCATACAGCTACCTAGCAGCCTCGGTTCCATTTTAAAGCATTTCTTATTTAAAAAAAGATTTGTTCATTACAAAGTAGGAACAGCAAAGAAGAAAAAAAAATACCTCCACACTTCTCTGAAGAAATTAGTAACAGATCTGAGTTAGTTCCTCTACCAAGACCCTCTTTTCTGGTTTCCTTTGGAGTGGTAGCATAGACTGTCACTATTATTGCGTTGTGTATACTTTCTCCCCCTAGAAATGCTGTTAGAGATGATAAGAAAAACTGCTAATAAGGTTGACAAAAGGCAAGGGAATACAGGACCCTGCTTGCCAATCTCACTTCCTCAGTTTCATCTTAGAGTTCCCGGTGACCTCATCTCATTTAGTCTCACATTTTTTATGCACTGAATGTTTGACCTCTTTTTTACTTCTGACTATATACATTCTTTGTCCTCAGCCAGTTTTGATGTAAACTCTTTCCATATTTGCTTTCTTCAGCATCTGTTATTTAATACATTGTTATATGGTCCTTTAAAATGTATTTAAAATTATTGTTAGTAAGGTATTTTAGTGTATGGTTAACAAAAATGATCACCTTAGAAATATAGGGAGAAATGCTTTATGTGTTATTAAAGGAGAAAAATAATAGTAAATGCTCAAATTCTAACTAGGATAACAGTGTTCTTATGGACAAGATTTGCAAATATAAAATAAATTATTTACTGATAGGGTGAGATATTGTGCACTAAACACTCTTGAAAATAGAAAGTATTCAAGTAATCGTACATTGAAAAATCTCAAAAATAAAAAATGCATTACGTAATTTGATGTTAAAATGTGTTTCAACCACCACTCTAAATTTAGAATAAATGTATAAGTTACTTGCACAATAAAATAACAATTTTAATACCACTCTGAGGATCTAACTTGGGCAAACATAAGATTTCTATCTGCTGGAAATTTAATATTTTACTTTTATCTTAATACAGATACCTTAATTCTAGCCCATATGATTTATTTTAGAACAAAATTATTTTAAATATTTAAGAAGTATTGATATTTATCTGGAAATTTTGCAAGTTTTTGGGAAAGCATATAATTAAGTATTTTACTTAGAAATCTAATGTTTACACCACACATCCATGGAAAAATAATTTGAAGTGCTAGCCCATCTACTTGTGAAGAATTTCATTTAGTTTACTTTGTTATCTGGGGCTAACTCATTTAAAACAAGTTTTTGTTAATTTTACTGCATATGAATTTTAATGAACACCTACATTTATTTTATTCTATTACACATTGTTAATGAGATTTGTTGGTCCTAAGAACTAGATTGTGCAATAATAATGCTTCAGGTATTATCAGACAAATGACATAAATAAACATAATTTTGATGTGGTCAATCATCAAATCCATCACCCTTCTTTTCAGCATTATACACCTATGAGAGATAAAAAAGTAAGGAAAATATAGGTTTTTATCTTTAAAGAGCTTTCAATTAATTGAGAAGAAAAATTAATGGTCAATAAAGAATAATAATTGATATTCTGTTTTATATTTTATAATAATATGTTTATTAATCGATCTATATGGATACAGTCACTTGATATATAAAAGGAAAAATCAGAACAACAAAAAAAGTAAAGAAGCGTAGACTATCAAATAGAGTAATAAGAATGCAGTAATTGAGGTTCATATTTGAATGTAAGCAGCATAAAAACAAGGAGATTTGCTATAGTCTATGTAATGCTTATGACAAAAAGAAAAGTATATTAATGCTTCAAGTGATACAATTTTTTTTTAAATTATTTGCATTGCTTTTCTTTCTGTCTGGCTCAAAAAAATTTTTAAAAACCCTCAAAGCCCTAAAATCAAAAACAAACAAACAAAAAACTTCAAATATGACCTTGCATTTGAGAGTAATACATAATAAAATATTAAATTTTATACAAGGGTAATGTTCTACTATGCATCAAAATATGTTTTGGGGAGGTAGAAAGAAGGATCAGTCTGTCCTCGGAGTCCAAGTGTCTTCATGACAAAGTAGAATTAATTTTTGACAAATGCACACATATAAATATGTTGCTAAAAATAGAATTTAGATAGTAATATACTTAATATAGAGAAAAGGGTATAGAAACTTAGACCTTGAATATGTGCAAAAATTGAACATAAACATGCATCCTAGTTTTCTAGAAGCACAGTAAAAAGGATAATGGATGGAATTTCATATGTGTCACTGCCGCGTGAAGAAAATATACATATTAGTCAGAAAAAAATACATAAATAATTTTTTTTCCTTATACCATACTAGAGAGAAATTTGTTGTATGGGTTGTACTGTTTTTATTTGGAACATAGAACAATATAGGTAATGGGTGATAGTCTTCATGTAATTAGAAGATACAAAAATATTCTCACTATGTGATTATTTACAGTAACCTTCTGTAATTTCCAAAGACATAATAATAAATGCTCACTACTTCTATAACGTTGTTTCAGCAAAGATCTAACCAAATTCAATACAGGTAAGATATTTGGTGATTTCATTTGTAATAGGATAAAACTAAAATTCAATTGAAAGCAATGGATGGTTAACTTGGTCCATAGATTTCTTTTCTCAAATATCAGTTGTGTCAACTGTGTTTTAATAAGGACTGGATGGTAATCAATTTTAGATTGAGTGCTAAAATGAGCTCTTGGCGTAAAGATATTGTTTGTCCTCTGGAAAGAAAAACATATTCAGATAGGTAATGATACTGTGAAAAGTAGACTGTTCATTATTTTTATTCTATAGTACCTGCTCCCTCCAAAATAATTTCAGGTGGCTTGCAATAAAAACAACCATTTAACTATGACAAAAACTTAGAAATAACCTGAAGGTAAGCATGTCGATTAGTGTGGGTGTTAGTTAAAAGAAGAAAAAAAGATGTGTTTTAGATATAGTCATGTAGATTCATTTATCCATTCAGCCATTTATTCATTCATTCACTATAAATTGAGCAATATTATGTATCAGGCACTTAGTTATTGAGGACATTGTGAAAAATAAGATATATGTGATCCCTGTTCTCAGCAAATTACTGGTATCAGAGAAAATAGAAAATAAACGAATAATTACAGAAATGATATGCTTTACATAGAGAATGATTTAGTGCTAAGTCAATTTTCTTTACCATTACCTATGTACGTGCTAGAGAAATGACAAGAGCAATGATAAGGAAGCTAGCTTATTTCAGAAAGTCAGAAAAGATTTCCCCGAGGAGGTGACATTCAGGTTTCTATTTCTTATACTCTACTGAGAAAGCCTTTGTCAGGATTCCCAAGGACCTCCAGACTGCCAACTCCATTGGTGATTTCTCTGTTATTATCTTATGTGGTCTCTTCCTAGCACAGGATGCAGTCAACTAGTCTCTTCCTGGCCTGCTTGTTTCTTGGCATCTCCCAGGATTTCCTTCTGCCTCACAAAGTCCCTGCACCTCCAGGATTGACAATTCCTCAGAACTCCAGCCTTTCATGAACTTCTGCCTACCAGCCTCTCCACGTAGATGTCTAATGAATATCTCAAACTTAACATAGCTGAAATATGTTGAATTTCTCACTCTTTTTTATTTCATTATCTTCCACACTGAGGTTATAATAACAATTGCAACAACAGCAATAATAATATTAGCTAGATTCATTCAGGACTTATATTCCAAAAACTGTTTTAAGCAGTTTACATATTAATAGATTGTCTTATTAAATTCTCACAACAACTCTATGGGGTAGGGTTTTTATTTTCCAGATTTTATAAATTCAGAAACAAATGAGTAGAGAGCTAACTAATAAATTACAGTCACCTGGGTCAAACGGCATTGAGGGGTGGAGCCAGGGTTCTAACGCAGGCAGTGTCTGTCTCTCAGCCAACACTGTACTGATGGCACTGGCCTTGCCGCCCGTCCAGATGGTCAAGCAAAAACTTTTGATTTTTCTAAGTTTTCTAAAACTCTACATTAAAACAAATCATATTTTCTTGTAAAAACATACATTATACCAGCTGTGAGCTGCTTAACACTCTTCAATAGCCTCCCATTATTCATTTATAATAAAATTCAAACTCCTTCCCTGCCTTGTCTGGTAAAACCCCGCATGAAATGGTCTGGCCTGTTTCTCTCAGTTCATCTCAAAATGATCTTCCTCTCTGTTGTGTTGTCTTTTGTTCTTCATACACAACAAACTCACTCTCATTTCAGGGATTGTATAAACCTGTAGTTTCCTTTGCCCCAGATCTTTGTGAAGCCAGTTCCACATCCTTCTGATCTTGGTTTAAATGTGATCTTCTCAGAAAGACCATCATCCATGTTCATCCAATCTCAGAAGAGCCACCACGGCACGTCATCTCCCTTTCAAAATTCTCTGCATACATTTATAATGCTGATTATTTTTTGTTTGTATTAGGATTGTTCGTTTTATTATTGTCTAACTCTCCAAAGCCTAAGATAGTCCCTGGCATATGATATTTGCTCAGAAGATATTTGTGAATGAATTTAAACTGGATGTCAATAGGTGTTGATCTGAAACAGTCATAAAGTGGAGAAGGAGGCAGAGTTTCAGGCAGAAAGGAGACTGGTTGACATGCTGAAGGGGCTGAGCAAACCCAGCTGGAATGCTTTGAATAAGGGGTTAACAGTATTAAATGAGGTTAAAAACATAGGCAGCAGGTTGTGCAGCACCATGTTAAAGATTAAGGACTTCTATGGACAATCAGAAACAATGATAGGACACAGATAAGTGACATGATTAGATTTGCATTTTAAAAAATGTTTTGGGTAGCCCTAGACCTTGATCAAAGTTGACGTTTAGCTGTGGATACAAAAAGCGTGGCTTACAGCTTATTAAAATGAGAAGATTGGCAGTCAATGTATGAGGCAGATATTTTGCTCATCGAGAATTGAGGGACCAGCTGAGGCTTGGCTGACTCAGGTGAGTATGGGAATCTGTTTTTTATGCAAAGAATGACATAGAAATTTTGCTAATTTTCCCTCCTGTTTTGATAATGGGATCGATCTGATCAGCATTATGGAGAGCTCTTTTGAATTCCTGCTTTGAAGGTGTGTGATTCAAAATGATTGCATTATTCCAGAGACTGACAAATGTAAGAGATCATAATACAGTAAACTGTATTGTGGTGCCTCCTTATTTCTTAATGGTCCTATGTTATTAATATGGCCTCATTTAATCTCCGAGTTACCCTAAAAATGATATATATATTAGTACTTTTTATTATCTTAAATAGTCTTTTACCAAATTCTGGGAGGAAGCTGGGAATATGTGATTTATGAGTCATTTCTTTTTTTTTTTTATTTCAGCATATTATGGGGGTACAGATGTTTAGGTTACGTATATTGCCCTTGCCTCCCCACTCCCCCCCAAGTCCGAGTTTCAAGTGTGCCCATCCCTTGGATTGCACTCTTTGTGTATGCGAATACCCATTCCCTCCTCCCCGCCTCCCCCCTGCCCTATATCCAATAGATGTTATTCTTATATGTGAACTTACGTGTTGATCAGTTAAGATGGTGAGTACATGTGGTGCTTGTTTTTCCATTCTTGGGATACTTCACTTAGTGGAATGCGTTCCAGCTCTATCCAGGAGTATACAAGAGGTGCTATATCACCATTGTTTCTTAAAGCTGAATAGTACTATGAGTCATTTCTTGAGTCGTTAAGATCAGCGATTTGGAGTAAGACCACACAACATAGAATAAAAGCACTCTTCATTCGCAGTTAAGGCATTCTTCTGGGATAGAATTGAATAACCATTTCCAGGTACTGAAAAGGACTACAACTAACCAACCATAAACAAAAAGATATTTTGCTTCCTTTCAGAACAGAAGTCACCCTTTTAACTTATTCATTAATTCATTCATTAATTCCACAAACATTTGTTAAGTGCCCATTATAGGCTTCTAGTAGTTGGTGCTCCCAATGTTGAAAAATCCAGACTCAATTCTTCTTTTCTGGACCTCGCAGTGAGTGAGGAAAAATGACATTAAAAAAAATAAACAAAACATTAACACAAATTTTGATAAGTTATATTTCCAAAGAATAGAGCACTAAGAAAAAGAATATTTGTGAAGATAAAATGTAGACTGAGGGTTTTGGGAAAGACCTCTTTGTACTTCTCATGCTAGCAGAGTTTTGTGGAGTTTTTTTCCCCCATGCATTAAAAAGTTAAATACTAAAAGACAGATAAAATATTTTGAAATATTTTAAAAGCTGTAAGATAATTAGAAGCAAAACAAATCATTTAAGCAAGCAACTGTGGTAAAAATGCAAAAATCCAAACAAACAGACCACCCACAAACAACCAGGCAAAGTCCTCTATTTGAATTAAATGAGCAAAATTTGTTTGCGAAATACAAAATACACAGGGAAATGATCCCAGAGGAGTGACTAGCCCTTGGCTAGACATTTGATCCATAGAATGGGAGAGTAACTTTAGGACTCGGCAGAAATAATGGAAGGTTCTCTTTCTCCCCTCTCCTACATCCCTCAGAAAAGCCATGCAATATAATAAACGAGTTACATTATTGACATTTTCTTTCTTTCTTTTTTTTAATGAAGATATGGGTCTTTTCTTTATGCAAGGTCAGTTTTTCCTCTGTGTTCCAAGCAAACAATGAAGGCTTGGATTTTTCTTTTTAGTTTTGTTCTGGTTTTGTACAGTCCTTTCTTCCCTCAACAAGGAAAGCAGGCAGTACTCCCTCACCTTCCTCCCTTTGACGTTCCACAGTCCTTGATGTTCCTCCCACTCTCATCGATTTGCCTTGAGAATATACTGCAATTTCACCTGCTAGGACATCTTGTTTGTTTTTTCTCTTTCCCTTTCTAAAGTCTTTCCTTGAAGTACTAACTCCGTAAACATTTGGATGTAGCTCCCTTGTCTTTGTCTTTTTAGTGGTATTTACATAGTTTGATTTTTTAAATACTTTATACTAGTCTCCTTCTTTCTATTCCCATTGCTGCGACCTACTCACCTTGGGTTACCAGGTGTATTTCCAGCTGAGCCCTTATCCTCCAGACTCAAACTTACGTGCCATCCCTTCCCACACCACAACCAGGCAAAGTACTTTAACTTTATACAACAGAAAATCTGTTTCCTTTAGCTTTTTCTTTGCTCCATATCTCTATCTGCTTCTCACTGACTCTGGGATCCATTCCAGATTTTTCTGCCATTCCCAGTACATTGCTCCTCTTCTTAGGGAACTTTACCTTCTCTTGGTTTCTGAGAAGTCCCTTCCACTCGGGCCAGGCCAGACTTCTCACTGCCTATGAGGATCATTTCCAGCAGCTTACTTGCCACATACACTCATCTTGCCCAATCTTCATAGCCCAGTTATCACTCTCTCTTCAGTCCTTCAGAGGGAATTGATTCTTCTCTTCTCTCTGCTTCTGTAGCATAGCAGCTTAGTCTTTACTTGTCATACATAAAGCCAATTCTACTTGTTACAGTTATACACAGTAACTGCTTAATGTGGTAGATGTCCTGCCACCCAAATTAGAAAAGAAACACTGGATTTTATCTGGTTTCATAATTTTCTTAAGACTGTCAGAGTGCTCTGCATACGTAATCAAAAGTCATCAATAAACATGTAAATGAATTCACTTTGCACTCTTCTTAGGATATGCAGTTTTAGGGATACAGAGCAGGTAGAAAGGGTGGCAGGTGGTGAAGAATGTGGGTAGGAAAGAGTCTTGACCATGTGCATATACAGGCCTCACGTCATGTTCCACACAAATGAAATGAGGGCTTATTGATAGTAGCAATCCTTTGCCCCAATATCAGTGGCAAGAAAGCCCCCTGGATCCTCTAGAGAAATGCTCTCTGTACTGAGACTATAATGCATGAAAGCTGTAATTTATTTTAAATTGATCAGTGCTTTCTGCATTTCCCATGTATTCAGTATTTGCATTGTTTAGGTTCCTGCTCAGCATGTAATGAGTGCAAACATCAGTGCTCATGAGCATTAGATAAACACGAAAATAGTGTTGAAGCTCTACTCTTTGAATTCAAATATAGTAGTCCCCCTTGTCTGTGAGGGATGTGTACCAAGACCATCAGTGGAGCCTGAAACTGCAGATAGTACTAAATCCTATATATACTGTTTTTTAATGCATACATTCCTATGATAAAGTTAAATTTATAAATTAGGCATAGTAAGAGATTAACAATACCTAATAATTAAATAAAATAAATATAGCAGTAAAATATAATGAAAGTTATGTGAATGTGATTTCTCTGTCTTAAAATGTCTTGTTGTACTATACTCACCTATTTTTAGACCATCGTTCACTGAGGGTAACCGAAATTGTGGAAAGCTAAACCATGAATGAGGGGAGACTGCTGTATATGCAATATTACAAAAAGAGTAACTATCAATTTTATATATGTAATAGGCTGTGGAACCTATAGGTGTTTTAGACTCAGCTTAAGGTTATTTTGTAAATACAAGAAAAACAGGGAAAATTTTTTGTAGTTCCATTAGCTTTTCCTTTTGACACTTCCTCTATCTCAAATTGAATTACAGGTGCTCAACCATTATCAAAAATAGACAGAGGTTTGGGTGAGAGGTCTTAAACCAGCTCTTGATTACTCTTACACCCACCCATCTTTTATAACAACTAGTACAGTTACAATCATCGATTTAGTTATTATTCTTAAAAAAACTTCCCAAATATGGAAGAAATATTTCTCAACTGATTTATATATTGATAAAGTCACCACTTGGAAATCTTTCTAAAGAGCTGAGGAATATCCCTGAGTTGAGATATATCCAAGAGAAATATTAATTTCTGTTATGGCATTTGCTGGCTTCTTGCATCTGAGCTTTGAAGAAAGGCATCTTTTCTAGAGAAGTCAATTTTCTTAGAGAATACGCAACTTACTTAAACAGAATTAAGTTATTAAAAAGGATTCTTTGTGGAAATATCAGTATAATCAAGAGCAGTATTTTTTGACTGATAAAAAAGATGTAGTGATTCTTCTGTTATTTAACTGTGCTAGAATTCTGTAAGTTTTTGACATTGTGTGAAAATAAGCTCTAAGAAATATGCATTATTTCTTTCCAATGCAAACAAAAAGATTGCTTCACTAGATAGAGTTTTCCCTTGAAATATACCACAATTTTATCTGTTTCAAGTCACAAGAAATTTTTCAGTGTGTATTTTTGGCTCATTTGTTTTTGAACTAATCTGTACTATTTACTAGAGAAGACGATTTATAGTCTACAATTCATGTTTGAGTTTATTTTCTGGAAAAATATGTTGGAAAAGACCACAGATTAGGCATATATAACTTTTTCCTGATTCCAGACTGATCTACATTTAATATGAGTAAAATCCACATATTATTTTAGTGATATTTCATGTAATTTATATAATTTTGATATTTAGGAAGGTAATTAATTAAATAATTTATTTATTTACCTATTTTTACAATTTCTTTTTCTAGAATGTATTTGTAATAGCATTGTGAGAGCATATACAATAAAATTATGGTCAGACATAGATAATAAATCAGGTCTAGGCAAAATAGAAGACTCAGAAAGGCAAATAATAAACAAAGTCTCAAAATATTTCCAGATTTGATGAATTTAGACTCTGAGCTGAAACTCTACCAAGTTTTATTTATTTTTTTAATATCAAATGGATCGTGAAACGTGACAGGTCTTCAGAGAAATCAAAGGTATTCCAGGCCCTTAAGTTTTTCAAAAGAAATTTCTTATGTGAGACCTCATGTTTAGGGGATAAATTTAAAAACAGAATTCTATGACTAAAATGCTTTAAGATAGAAATAGCCCAAACCCTGTAGTTTAATCTTATTAATATTTATGATCCTTAGTTTCGTATGCTGTTTACCTGCTACCATCTATTCCCAAAGTCGGCCTCCAGATGAAGCTGCTCAGGCACTCTGATAGCCAAAAGACCTCGCAGGGGAGATTAATAATAAAGCATTGCACAACTCACAATTGCAAAGATGTGGAAACAACCCAAATGCCCATCAATACATGAGTGGATTAATAAAATGTGGTATATGTATACCATGGGGCAGTACTCAGCTATTAAAAAAAAATGGTGCTTTAGTATCTTTTGTAACAACCTGTACGGACCCGGAGGCCATTCTTCTTAGCAAAGGATTGCAAAAATGGAAAAACAAACAAGACATGTATTCAATACTAAACTGGAACTAATCGATCAACACTTATGTTCACATATGGAAGTAAAACTCAAGGGGAATCAAGGAGGCGGAAGGAGGGAAGAGGGGATGGGTAAATTCATACCTAAGGGGTACGATACACACTAACTGGGTGAAGGGCACACTTATAACTTTGACTCAAACTGTACAAAAGCAAATTATGTAACCAAAAGTGTACCCCTGTAAAATTCTGAAATAAAATATAATGAGAATAATAAAGCATTACATAGAGGTGAATTTCAATGTATGTGTGTATCCTATGGATAAATTTTCCAATGGGATTTTGTTTTGTATGAGAAAATTACCGATTACATGTTGAACATCTCTAACCCAAAAACGTGAAATCCCAAATGCTCCAAAATCTGAAGTTAACATGCTAACATAAGGGGAAAATTCCACATCCAACACTTTTGCTTTCTGATGGTTCAAAGTACACAAATTTTGTTTCATGCACAAAATTGTTAAAAATATTGTAAGAAATTACCTTCAGGTTATATATATATGGTGCATATGAAACATGAATTTTGTGTTTGGACTTGGGTCCCGTTCCTGAGATGTCTCATTATGCATATACAAATATTCCAAAACCGAAAAACTCTGCAATTTGAAACACTTCTAGTCCCAAGCATTTCAGATAAGAGATAGTCAACCTGCATTTCACTTTTGTGACCCGTTAGTATAGCAGTTCTGAGTTAATGTGTTTGTATAAAAAAGAGGTTCTCTGTGGTTGGCCTAGTTCATCAGCTATCCTTAAGAGAAAGGGATTATTTACTTAGTTTTCTTTTTAAAAATGGTATCATGTGAACAAGACACCCCGTTTTTTCTTTTTTATTATGCTCTTAAAAAGCTCTACTTGTTATCTCAAGAATGGAAAAACAAATACCACATGTACTCTCTAATAAATTGGAACTAACTGATGAGCACAAAAGTACACAGAGGAAAGTAAAGATCATTGGAAATCAAGCAGGGGAGATGGGGGAAGAGGGGAAGGGCAAAAACTTACCTAATGGGTACAATGAACACTATTTGGGTGATGGGCACATTTATAGCCCCGACTCAAGCCATGTATCAAAAAAAACTATATCCCTTTAATATTTTGAAATAGAGCTCTACTTATTATATTATCCCTTTTTTCTCTTTCTGTCCTATGCTTTTGCTCCAATCTTTATATAGTAGTAAAAAACTACTATTTTTTGAAAATGGAATTAAAATTGGGTGGCTGCAATTTAATGCCATGTAAGTTACTTCTATAAGACTTTTCTGTTAATATATGACTCAAGTGATATACAGTAGATGTCAATGGAAATTCCTAGTTGCATTAAGATTGGTATTTCCCAGTTAAAAATATTTTTACATTATTTAAGTGTCTATATGTATGCCTTTGATAGGTTAAAAATTGGCCTATTGGTTTAGTGTTTAATATTTCATAAGTTATGAGTCTATTCTCTTAAATGTTAGTTTTATAAATCTCTCTATCCACCACCAACTACCTCTGGACTAGCACTGTCCAACAGAAATATACTGCAATTCACATTTATAACTTTAAATTTTATAGTAGCTGCATTAAAGAAAAATAAAAAGAAACAAGTAAAATTAATTTGAAACATTTATTTCATTCAATCTAAAATATCACAAATATTTTCATTTCTAAATGGAATCAACATAAAATTATTAATAGGAAATATTGCATTTTATACATATTTTATACTTATAGAAGATCTTAATTCAGACGCTAAATTTTCAACAGCTGAAGT
>NW_012139413.1:7354592-7363711 GCF_000956105.1 Propithecus coquereli
AAAGTAAATGTTCTTTTTTAAAGCTATATGTTGGGAAAAAACCTCATTATTTTTAAGATAGTCATTTTACATTTTGTCATCCAGGGGTTTGGAAGACTGTTTCAAAGATCAATTTAATGTTTGGTTTTAATAGCTGTTAAAGCTGAAAGAGATGATTCACCAAGACACAAAAGTACAATAACACATTTAAGAAGTGTTTCATTGTTAATCATAGTGTATTTAAATCCACATAATAGTCTTCTCGATAATTCTGCAGGCTGAATTCTTGTCAAATAGGATTAAATTGTCATGGTTTCTACCTTGTAATGTGGTTGGCTACAAGCTCATTCTTAGAGCAAAAAGAAAAAAAAATGTCAGTTTTTCCATTTTTATGTGACTCACTGGTACTTGTAAAATCTTCAATCTGTACTTTATTTGAAAGAATCCTTTGAAACCACTTGCCCCATGTGAATGCTAGTTTCATTAAAATTAGATAACATAAACACTGAATCCACTTAACTCAGCTCCTGTAGTCTTCAGTATGCCTTAAAACAAGGAAAATGAACAGGGTAAACAGGCTGCTAGGCAACATCTCCCTACCCTCTGGAGAACTTATGCAGGGTAGATGACGTGTATATTGACATATACACTTGAATGACATGTTGGATTTGCATACTCAGGGAAGGCTTCAGAGTCATTTTATATATTTATAAAGTTAGACTTCTTTTTTTCTTTTATAAAAGATAAATATAGATTTTGCTATTTTCTACCCATATATAGGGATCATGTTGTGTCACCCTTGAGTAAGCCCTTAACCGTTGTGAAGTGTTCCTTATCAACAAGAATATGATTTGGTGACATTGTGTACTAATATATAGTTTGAGGATTTTCTTCTTATTGATCATTGCTAGCAGTTTCAACGTATCTAATATAAGTAACTAGAAATATCTTTCATTGACTAACATTGAACACCATTATTTTCTTAAAGCAGATTAGAAACTTCATGTGGGTTCTTTCAGCTCTGTGAGTGTATAAAAATGCTATCCAGCAATCTGGCAGCCTTAAAGTGGGCCCAAATAGCCACTTAGACCTCCTCAAATTGTGCCCAAGAGAAAAGCACAGTAAACTGTGCCAGCCAAAGTACAAATGCAAGAGTGGAGAAATTAAGATCTCTATTTTTAAAATATTCCTCATTTTCATTCACTTCATAAGAATTAAAGTTACGCTTTTAGGCATTTTCGATAATACTCTGCTGTGAAAGGGATTGAGAAAGATTTTTGGCAAAAATCATATTTAAGGGATGTCTTAGAATGTTGATAGCATAATTAATTTTCATTTACTTTTTAAAACAATAAAGTTAGACCATGTGTTTTTAAATGCCATGACAATAACGAGTAATTGAAAAAATCTTTCTTTCATATTTCATAGTGGGGAAAAAATAAGAAGAATATGCCATTTTTTCTCTATTTCAACTTTGATTGTGATTTTTGTACCCTCTGCTCAGCTTGGTTGTATTTGGAGTGGCTAATATTAGTAAAATATTTCTTGTTGTTTAAGGTTTTTCCATTCATTCTAGTTTCCCCAATATATAATTGTTAGTGAAAAATAATTGATATTTACACCCCATTCTCCAAAGCTCAAGAAGTTCCCAGCCAAATTAGTTGGATGCTTATCTCTATTTAACCTGATCTTTATTTACATGGCCCTTGATATGCTCTTTTCCACTAATGAGAAATAGATCTAAGAGTATTATGTCTAAGAAATGGTAAAATTGAAATCACCATACTTCTCATTTTGATCTTTAATAGCCGATCCTAAAATGCTGGGTGTTTCCCAGGTGAAAGATTAGTAATCTTCTGCTACAAGATATGTTCTCTATAGATAGCTAAGAAAGCCTAATCCTAAATTGTGATTTTGGTTTTTTAAATAAGTCTTGTGGTAGAGCAAAGTAGAGTTTATTTTGAGTCAATGCTCAGAGGAAAATAGGCATGGTCACTCCACCTCAATTAAAAAGGTTGCCTATCTCCTAGTGTTCTTATATACCTGCACCTATGACACATATTAATACAAAAAACTGATAAATTAATGCAAATTATGTTCTCGGTGTATTTTTTTTTGTTTACAACAAAGGGTGTATTGACTTTGTGTGTGTGTGAGTGTGTGTGTGTGTGTGTGTGTGTGTGAATGGGAGGATGTTTCCGTTAGTCAAAACAGGGTAAGTTCTGATGCAGGAATAATAAAACTAAAAACATAGTAGCTTAATATAACAGAACTATTTCTTACCCAATTCCTTTGGGGGTATAGAAAACTCTCTGATCAAACTGTCCTCTCTACCACATTCCTATTATCCATACTGCCTTGATCTTGATCTTCTGTCTATACCATCTCAATACCTGGCCTCATCATTTCCTGAGGCAGAAAAAGAGAAATCACAGGATTGCACATATCTTTTTCATTGCCTCAGTAAAAAGTAACCCATAGCATTGGCTAGCATGGGAGATACAGCTCTACCTAACTGCAAAAGGGCTGGGACATACAAGGAAACAAATAGAGCATGCCATGAGCATTACTGCCTCAGCCATGGTGCCTTAGTCATTTGATCATAAGCGTAATACTTAAACTTTCATGTCTGATTTCTCAGAGATATATTCTGAAATTCCATCTAAATATTTTTTTTTGAAATGCTAGTCACGGTGTTTAGAAAATGAGGGTTTCTGCCGAGGGTGTTAATGATGATTCATTTCTTCATTCATTCATTTGAAAAAAACAATTACTAAGTAATTTATCCTAGGCTAGATATTGGGGATACAAAGAGGAATAAGACATAGTTCTTCCACTCTGAAGAAGCTTACTGATTAATTTGCAAAAAAAGACATGCAATCTTATACAGTATTCTAGCAAATGCATTCTCCTAACCATTCAACAAGTATTTATTCATCACCAGGTCTTGTAATGGGAACTTGACATGGTAAACAGGAAAAAGTCTCTGACTCATAGTGATTATGTTTAGATAGGGTTTTGGGAAGGTATATAGGAAACAAACAAACAAAACAGAAAAAGTTACATCAGAGCGTAGTAAGTACTGTGAAGAAAATAAAACATTGTGATGCCCAGAGAAAATCTACCTTAAATTAGGTGATCGGAAAAGACTGCCCTAAAATAGGATCATTCATGCAATAGCCTTAGGAATCAGCCATTCCAAGATCTGATCTGGGGACATGGTATTCTAGGAGGAAAGACCAGAAAAGGCCAAGTTTCTTCTGTTGTAATTAGTTAGACTACAGAAGGAAAGCCAGAGGCACCAGAGGATAGCATATCAGCAGTTGAGTGTTAGGGGATGAATTTGGAAAGTGAGATAAAATCCAGATTATGTAGTCTGTAGGTGGATATAAGGATTCTAGTGGAGAAATATAACTAGCAATTGGATATTTAGGGGCACTAAATTAGTTCTATCAACTTATGGCTGGACAGAGGATCAATGAAAAAACTGCTTGGGGGAGAGCATGCCTGAACTCGATTTTAAAGAATGAGTATGAGTCAGCTAAGCAAGCAGGGTTGCACATACAGAAAACATTAAGCAGCACATTATTATTAGAGCTAAAAAGAAGAAGAGAATGGTTAACATATATCTGACTGTGCCAAGAATTTGGAGGCATAGAAAACAAAGGGACAGCATCTAAAGACCCTCATCTTAATGAGGGGTATCTTATATGCATATGTGAATATATGTATGTATGTATATATATTTATATATATATTATTCTCATATATATATGAACAAGGAGATTTATTATGAGGATAGCTCACATGATTATGGAGGCCAAGAAGTCCAACCATCTGCTGTCTGCAAGTTGGAGAACCAGGGAAGCTAGTGGTGTAATTCAGTCTGAATCTAAAGGCCAAGAAACCAAGAGCTCTGATGTCCAAGAGCAGAAGAAGATGGATGTCCCAGCTCAAACAGCTTTTCTTTGTCTTTTTCTTCTATCTGAGCCCTCCATGGATTGGATGATGCCTGCCAACATTGGTAAGGGCTGGTCTTCTTTAGTCAGTGTACTGATTCAGATGCTCATCTCTTCCATAAACACCCTTACAAACACCTAGAAATTATGTTTTATCAGCTATCTGGGCATCTCTTAGTCCAGTAAAGTTGACACATGAAATTAATCATCACATGGCATTAATATTTTTCTTGCTTTAAGAAAAGAAAATCAAAGGATGTTTTATAATTTTCATAATTTTAAGTTTGCTAAAATTATTTAATTACTATGATTTAAACTTCTTCACTATACGTATATATAATGGCATGATTTGAGTTGCTGTCATGCCATGTAGGCACTTATTTAAACATTTATTAATTTTGACATTGCAAATTTCTTTCTATATTGTGAATTCAGGAATGTGCTTCATGACTTAAACATTTTTGTAGGCCTTTTGAAAATGTAGGAGTCCTACAAAACTAGGCTGAAAGTGTATGTCTGGGAACAGGGGTCATCTGATAAAGGCAGATGAGTGGGAGCTGTCCCAGGAAGTCTGAGTCCTTCAACATTCATCCAACTAATATTCACAGGCTACTCTACCATGCTACATACTGTTTCAGGTACCAGGGACAATATCTAGCATCAAACACAAAATAAAAAAACCCTTTTCCCTTTTGTACCTCATACTCTAGTGAGAAGAGAGGCAATAAATAAGGTAAGTAAGTAAAATATAAAGTATGTTTGATAGTGATAGATGCTGAGAAGAAAAATAAATTATGGAAGGTAGCTGGGAAATTCGAGGAAGGGGTAGCAAATTGTGCTAGGGTAACCAGAGAAGGATTTTGAGTAAAGACTTGATTGATGTGCGAGACTAAAGCATGTCAATATCTGGGGAAAGAGTGTTCGAAGTGGAGTGAAAAGCAAAAGTAAAGGAATTGAACAGGGAGAGCAACTGATGTGGGTGAGAAACAGCTCACCCTCAACTTTGCCTGTAGTTGAGGTCAGATGGGCCATGGAGAGTGGGGCAGGTGCAGAGGATGTAGAGCTGGCATTGGAAAATGTTTGGCTTTTTTGTTTCTGGGTAATATGGGAAGGCATTGAAAAGTTTTGAACAATATCTCATGACCCTAATTACTTTTTAACAGTAATCTCTTGGTCTTCTGTGTTGAGAATAGATTGGAGAGGAGCAAGAGTAATAGCAGGGAGATGAGATGGGAGGCTCCTGTGAAAACCCAGGCAAAATGCGATGGTGGCTTTGGCCAAGGTGGAGGCAGTGAGAAGTGATTGAATTCTGGATGTTTTGAAGGTAAGGCTGACAGGATTCAAGGGATGGATTAGATGGGTTGAAGATGTTTCTAAGGTTTATGCTTTTAATCACTGAAAGAGGGAACTTCCATATTCTGAGAAGGGGAAGGTAGGAGAAACAACTCTGTGGTGGCAAGATAGAAGCTAGTTCTGCATATACTGAGTCTGAAATGTCTGCTAGGTATCGAAGTGGAGATTTCTAGTTGGTAATTATTAATAGATACACACATATGGAGTTGAGAGGAGAGGTTAGGCTAGAAAGGAAAATTTCATAATGCAAATATGCACGATTTTCAGGATTGGATTCTTATTTTAGAATATTTAATTGACAAATAAAAACAGTTAACAAGGTATACGATGTGATGACTTGATATGCATACGTATTGTATACTGATTACCACCGTCAAATAAATTAACACATCCTTCATGTCCCATAATTATGATTTTTTTATGAGTGGTGTGTGTGTGGTAAGATTACCTAAAATACACTCTTTTATCAAATTTCTGGTAAATAATACAGTAAAATTAACTATAATCTTAATGCTATATGTTAGATACTTGTAACTTAATTCATTTGATAACTGAAAATTTGTACCCATTGACCAACATCTATTCTTTTGTAGGGTTTACCTGATTTATTTTCTCAAATTCCTTCCATTCATATTTTTGTTTATTCTTCTGTCCCCTTGTCTTCTAACAGTTAACATTCATCCCATCTTATTTATTATTGGCCTTGAGCATAATCATGTCTATAATATTTTAAAAAATCATCTGTGATGTTTCCTTCTTACCTGCAGTAAATAGCTAATTGATCCTAAGCTATCTTGCCAAGATGTTGTAATATTTATCCAGTGAGTTTCAGCAGGTTATGGAATTACTGGTGGTGGGGTGTATGTGGTTTTACAAAAAAACATTTTTATGTTCAATCAATTTCTCAATATGCTCTCATGCATTTAAATTATGTTTACCTTCAACTTATCTGAGCATCTTAAAGAGATGCCTGTTTAATATAGTAAGCTATGCACACAGCCCAATCTGTATTCATCAAGATTTATGATTCTCTACTTTCATAGGTCACTTAATAGGATTCCCATTCAGCCCCCAGGCTGTCATAACTTATGACATTCAAGTGTATGTTTCGATATGGTCTTAGGCAAGGGAAGTCATGTAGCCAGTGAAGCAGAGAAAGAAAAGAAGATTGCTATACTTGAATCTGTACCATCAAAATGACAAAATGGGTCTATGATAAACAATAGGTTAGTGGCTTGATATGCCTACAGCATCAATTGCGGTGCAAAACAGGCTAGTTATTTATGAAATGGACCTCTTGAAAATATATAGCTGTTATAATATGAATCTCATTTCTAGATTCTATCCAACAAAATAGATTGACATTATCCATCTATTTAGAAAACATGGTTGCTTTATATTTTTTAAAATACAATGACACCATATAGGAAATGTTGATAAAATCCAATCCATATAATAAATGGAACACATAACTTTTTTTAAATCTCTGTTGTAGCATTTGGCTTTTTACAATTTAGGAAAAACTAAAATATAATTTTCTAGAATTCAAAATAATCTATGCTAGTGTTATTCATATATTCTGGACACTGTATACAGAAACAATGCTAATGATGAATTAACTGTCATGTGTATGTATTGGCTATAAATGGTGGTCAATACAGCAAACACTCTGGAGGGAGCATGGGAATAAGTAGTCCATGTTTAGTTTGTACTCCTAACCAAGATCTTTATTTAGTCCTAATTCCACATGATTGACATTCAGGACTTTCAAAGAAACTAATGCAGAGTGACATCAGTGAGGCATACACTTGACCCCTAGTCTTCTCCAGTAAGAATAGGCAGATCATTTCAGATTTGATCTACAGTTATAATTCTCAATTTAGCCCTATTACCCCCCTTTAAAAGTAACATTTTGTAGTCCCCCCTTAACTATCCTGGAAAAAAAAAATCACATTAAGTATTACATTGGCTACCCACACGCACATTTTTTAAGCAAATACATCAACCAAATTTCGGATCTGTAAAATAAAAGAGGAGATAAGAAGAAAATAACTTTTAAAGAAATACAGGTTTCGACGTGCAAGTTTTGGAAGAACACTATGCTACCAGGCGTAATGAAGTAGTCAAATGTTTCCCCTATACTTAGAACCACCTTGAACACAACAGCTACAGAAGCAGGCTCACAGAAACTGGTGTGTTGTACTGGTGGCTCAGTT
The DNA here is from genome assembly GCF_000956105.1 of Propithecus coquereli. Taxonomy (NCBI): domain Eukaryota; kingdom Metazoa; phylum Chordata; class Mammalia; order Primates; family Indriidae; genus Propithecus; species Propithecus coquereli. The sequence continues at coordinate 7,362,100 of NW_012139413.1, forward strand.
ATCACTAGAGGCATTGCCGTTGGATGATGTCATTTTCTGAAATAGTATAGACATCTTGATAAAGTTTCATATAATACAAAGTATAATATTTGTTCTTTGTATGAAATGCCATAAACTTGTTTTATTTTTAATTTATTGTGTGGAAAACAGGGACTTTTATTTTTTAAGACAGTCCCATGAGTTACATGGCTTTATATATTTTACACATAGCTCACTTTATATCAGAGAAAAATATGCTCACAGATTTTTTTAAACTTTTAAATTGAGAACCCTTATCTAGAACTGGATGTTACAACCATATACTGTTCGTTATAATTCAGTAGTGGCACATACATAATCTGGAGAGAAATATTTAGACTCTCTTACTCTTTGTTGTCTTTATTCAACTTAGATGTTGAGTAGGCAGGCCATCTTTATAATTATTATTTTTTATACAGCTAGCTCTATATTCTACTTTATTCTTAAAAGAAAGTGATTTCTCCTGACCAATGAATCACTAAATTTCTCCTATTTCTTCCAACACATATCTAATATTCTATAATCGCTGGAAAACTTCCCTTATATTGACTATTCAATTAATTATTTCTTGCATATTTCACTACCTCATTTCTCTTCAATTCTCTTACACATAATATAGTATATTATTCTTTATTTCATGACACTTTTTAGCTATGCCAAGCCTTATATTTTTTCTCTTGAAAAGAGAAATATCTCAATTTGAGGTTGATGTTTGCTAGAAGCATTTATATAAACAATAAAAACAACAAAAAAAAGCATGTATAAAAAACTTTCCTTTAAAGAACAAGATGACTATTCAAGATAAAAGACTACTATTATTCATCAAAGTGAATATATTTTTGTGTTATTACATTTTGTTAATTTAGAAAAGTATGAAAAGTTACTTCTAATCCACATTAAAAATATTATTATATTTAACTGGTTTTATTTTAAAACTAATACATGTGCATGATTGCATAAATTAAAAGTTTAGAGAAGAGATAAGAGAAAAATGAAATTCCTTTCACTTCAGATTTACATTCTTCTGCTCTAGAGACAAAAATAAGTGTCCGTTTCTTTATTTCTGTCCAGAAATTTCTTGCACAAATGAACCTCAATAATTTTTCTCAATTAATGTATACTGGGAATACTTCCTGGGCAGCAAGTACAGAGTCTTCCCATTTCCTCTAATAGATGTATATTGTTCCATATGTTATGTGTTCACAGGTGATAAATATTTAGATTATTTTATATTATTACAAAAAATTAAAAAGCTTTCTTGTATTTTACATTTTATACAGACTATTAAATATAGGGAAAATAATTTAGAAGTGGGATTACTGGATTACGGGATATGTGCATTTAAAATTTTCATAAAGATTGACAAAGTGCATTGCAAGGAGATCGAACCAAATTGCAAGCTCTCAGCAATATGTGGTTGAAGCCACAAACACATCTAATGTATATTTTCAAACTGGGCACCTCACCACTTTGGTTGGTTTAAAAAATCTCAGTTTAATTTGTATTTCTTAAACTATGAAGAAAATACATATCTATATAGAATTTAACATAGTTTCCCTCCATGACTGCTTATTCCTACCTTTTGTCGGTTTTA
>NW_012139413.1:7364151-7375806 GCF_000956105.1 Propithecus coquereli
TCTATAAATATTTTTAGTTGTCCAGCTAATTTCTTCCTATTTTTTTAGTAGAGACGGGGTCTCGCTCTTGCTCAGTCTGGTCTCGAACTCCTGAGCTCAAAGGATCCACCCGCCTCGACCTCCCAGAGTGATAGGATTACGGGCCTGAACCACCACACCCCGCCTGGTCTTTTCAAATAAATCATTGTGAGATTATTTAAAAAAATAGGAAATAAGATATCCTTTGGTATATGGAACATAAGGATCAAACTTTTCCCTCAACACCATATTTTTCTTAAATGATGGCCCAATGTCATGTATTGATTAATTCATCAATTTATCAAATTTATGAGAAATACCACTAATTTAAAATGCTAATTTTTTATATTCCATGTTTGTATTATATTCACACACGTTTATATTCTGAATCTTCTGTCTTTTGTATTAGCTGTATATTTCTATGTTCATACCAAATTAATTAATGTAGTTTTATGATAGATTTTGATGTTATTCACGGCTAGTCTCTGCCCCTTATTATTCTTTATTTTTCAGAAGATTTCTGGCCTTTTCCGTTTATCATTTTTCCTATATGCATTTTAGAATCAGTTCGAGTTTAAAAATTTCATGATAATTTTATTGGCATTGCATTAAATACTTACTGAAGGAAGAATTGACCTTTAAAAATGTTGAGTTATTCTATAGAACACAGATTTAGTTTTCCACTTATTCAAATAAAGCTGATTGTTTTACCACAACTAAAGGACATGGGGAGCATTGTAGAGGGGAAGGGCACCCCTCTAACCCTCGCTTGGGTGAAGCAAAGACATAAAATGTAACCATGATGTTTGTACCCTCATAATACCCTGAAATTAAAAAAAAAAAAAAAAAAAGCTGATTGGTTTAGTGAGTTTTCACATGTACAAGTGACCTAAAATTCTTCTAAATTCTCTAATGATAACGATTACCACTTAGGGAGCACTGTCTTTGCCAAACATTATGCTACAAGCTTTATGCAAATTATCTCATTTAATTTTTGCACCATGCAATCAAATAAGTAAGGAAATTGAGCATCAGAAAAATTAAGTAATTTACACATAGTCACAGAGTTAGTAGGAAATTTTCAAACCAAGTATACATGAATTTAAATCTCATGCTCTCTCTCACCATACTAAACTGTGTTTATTTCTATTTAATCACTCTCATTTATGAAGGGAACGAAAAAGAGTATCTATGGAATCAGCAGGAGATATGGCAAAAAAGAAATTCTGTGGACTTCACATAAGAGGAGGTGTATCTCCATGCTCTCCATCACTCCAGCAACAAACCAGAGTAAAGGCTATTGCTCTGTGGACAGTGAATTTATATGGCTGTCTAATTCTGGCAGTGGTTACCCAAATTTTCTGATAACTAATAATCCCCCTAAATGTATCACAGGAGCAAACATTTCATAACAATATGTAGAGTTTTTTCCTACTGTGCTTATCTCTGTGCAATCATAATTTCATTTGAAGTTGGGAGTGATTTTTGCAGTTGACTTTGTTATAAATATTTCATCAGAAATATTTTGGGGATTAAAAATTGTTTGAAAATATTTTCTTTACTTTCATATATAGTTGTTGCTTCATAATTATATCATACAAAAAGCCATAAGTACATATTGACAGTGCACAGACAAGCACAACAAGAGGAGAGGCAGCTCAATAAAAGATCTTTTTACTTCCCAATTGATAGTACATAAAATTTTCCTTGCTAAAATTTTCCTGGTGTGATAATTTAAATTTGAAAAAATATTTAGGGCCCAAATGTTTTTTGGGAGAACACATTTCATTATCAATAATGTAAGTCTAGGGATATTCATTTTAATAAAGATGAAGCACATATTGAATAATTTGCATGCTATCATTGTGTATAATATGTATGGACAATAACATATTCCATAGTGCACACACACATTCTCTTTCTCTCATCTATGCCGTCATCTGTCTTTAAAATGATTTAAAAGGACATTTGGATACAAGAGATACATAAAACTCAAAGTTATTAGTATTGAATTAAAGTTATGAATCACAATCTAAGAATATTAAATGTTTCCCTCTGGGCGGGACAGAAGCGGTAGACATCTGTCGAATCTTGAAATTAGAAATTTAAAACAGTGAGAATAAACATTAATCAATATACTTAATCAAATTAGAAAAATAATGTATTTACATATTAAATTAGCATTTATTAATTGTTTTTACAATTATTATTTCCCTTGATCCTCACAACATCACTGTAAAATTGGTAAGTAATAAGTAATGATTCCATTTTGGGTGTGGGATGTCTGAAACTCAGCGATGCTAGTAAAGACAGCTCCACTGACAGTTATTGCATGTTAAAACTAGAACTTGCAACCAGGTATTCTCACTCAGGATAAAAATGTAATTTCAAATGTTAAGATAAATCTAAAACATAAAACTATACCATCATGACTATAGGGGATATAAAAACACTAGAATATTTTGGAGTATAGCCCTAACTTTATGATGCCTAATATATCAGGTCTCAATCATTATGACAATTCTGTAATGACTTAAGAGTCTTATAACATTATTGTAAGACATAAATTGAAGTTTTAAAGTGTTATTCATACTAAGATTATTCCTTGGGGTTAGCACCATATTACTACAACTACTGTTGTAATCATTATTATAATACTATAGTAGTAATAATCATAATACTGATAGCAACAATAATGTTTTGTTGATTTATAGACCTTCCTCTACGTGCAGGGCAGAGGATTTTATAACTTAACTTTTTAAAGAAAAATATGTAAAATCCTGGCAATATATTCTCACCAATGAGATAATATGAACTGGGAAAAAAATTATGATTTCATGGAATTTTTTTTCACAACTTCTTCCAAGCAACATAAATTTAGTTGATTTTGTTAGTTTTACACTTTAATGTGGTATTCTGATTCATGAAAGAACTTCTTAGACTTTTGAAACTTGACTTCCATCTCCCTCATTATCAAGAAAGAAAACTTTTCAGATGCCCATCATCATCCATATGTCATAATCTGCCTACATTCAGACAATGTGGTGCAATTCCACTGGTGGTATTTCAAGTTAGAACAGAATAACATGTCATATAACTTCAGGTTAAAATGTGCATTTCTGATTTGGATTTTTTCTAAGACCATCCACAAAATAATAATGCTCACATGGGGAAAGGGATCCTGAATATACAATTCCTTGCTTAATTGCTCTAAAAGCCCCATATTGATCTACTTACTAGGTAACATGATATTCAGTTTTGAAAAACACTATAATGTGTGTTATGAAAATCATCTAAAATATATTTACATAATAGATGTTAATATCTCTTTTGGAATTTCCATATTCCTTTTACATATTTACACAATGGACTCATAATTTTTAAATTGTATGTTGAAGAAACAATTTTCTTCTTTTTCCCCAAACTAAACATAAAAATTATAAGAAAGGAAATTAAGAGTATGCCATTTTCATTCTTAATGCATCTCCTTGCTGATTTAAACTAGTTACTTCATTTTTTAAAGACAAAAAGATGTTTTTAAAGTTCTTAATACATATAAAGTTAAGTAAAATTGTACATATACTTTAGAGTAACATTTTCATTAACTTAAAGAAGTATTTATCTATATTTAAATGTCCTCATCATAGTAATTATAAAATAAAGGAAAATCTTCTTTAACCAGTAATCATAGACAAGTTTTTGTTTTTTATGAGGCAATCTGAATTTTAAAAGAATTCCTGTTGCAAAAGTATCGGAAGACTCTAAAAAGCCTTTTGTTCCATGATAATATACATTAATGTACAACACATTGGGCAAAGAAATGGCTGTGGTTATCTGAGTCTTAGCATGGAAAGAAACCCAGTGGCCTGCTGAACATTCAAATTCACATTCTACTGGATAAGATATGGTAAATTCACTCTTTCTACTGCAGAGTATTTTCACAGTGTACTTTAGTATGCGTTTAAGTTATTTTTTAAACTGTGGCAAAGCATAAAAATATAAAAGAATAACTAGCCAAAGTGTTGTATGTGTCTATGGTGAGTGTTTGTGCAATGGGAGGGAAAGGGAAGGGGCTGGAGGCTGTATGTAGTTATAGACAATAATTCCTGACCTGAAATTTTATTTAGTTTCAAAAGTTGTTATATCACTTGTATTTTTGAAATTTTACAAATGGCTTACTTAGAGCTGAAAAAAAAGTAACTAGCCTAACTTTTATTTCGTAGAATAGGAAAGTATTTCATAAGTAAGTGATAGTAAGTAACGGCAGAATTGAGTCTAGAACTGAATTTGGCGGTTCCCAACTCAAAGCTTTCCCTTTAAATAGTGACTGATTAGCTTGAGCATTCTGCTTAGTGTAAACAGTAAATTGTATGTAATCCTGTCAACTTGCTACTTTGATCAGGGAAAATTGAAAGAAATAGTTTGATAATTTACTATATAAGAAGAAAATTTTATCTTTATCTGTTTTAGCATCAGAGCTGGCCAAGCCTTGTATTAATTAAATAAATGTGATCTCCAAATTTTTGGATAATTTATATTTATCATGTTTGTATTGCTTTTTGTTTGACCATCCGCAGGTTTGTCAAAATATTTATCTTGCAGGTTAACATTTAGTCTCTATATACTGGCTTGTTTAGTTACTGATTGAGTTATCACATTTATCAAGTAAAAATTTGCTTAGGAATTTTGTGTATCCTTGAAAAAATAAGTTTTTTGTTTAGTGCAATAAATAATATTTACCAGCCCTAGTCATAAATTCCGCCCACAAACATGTAAGCCTAATATGAACTGGGCATTGATCTGCCTGCTGTGACTCTGCATTCTCAGTCCCTAAATCCCTAGCTGTCACAGAGGAGCCTTTCAGAACAATATTCATTGAATGAATGAATGAATCACTGCTGCTTTTCTATGGATAATGATTTCGGTGGAGTTTCAGAATATTTCCAAGAACTTCTGAATTGCTTAGAAAGACGAAAAAAATGGGACTTGTACGATTGCTGAGGCAACAGATTCTATACTCATAGAATGAAATTGTCTCTATGTTTGGAATCCTGAGAGTGTGTGAATAAAAATATGATGAGCAAGCAGTCTAGTTTTGACTGATGCCTCACATGAAAAGTCTTACTGATATTGAGCTATTTTTGTGTATATATTCATCCAGTTCAAGATGTTAGAATGTATAAATTATTTTTTATTCAGGAAGCCATTTTTCTCATCTTAATTTTATGTAATCAAGAACCAAATTTTGAAGAGAAATGTCAGGGCTTCACACTGTTCTTTCTTTAGCTTCTTGAATTAAATGACTTTTTTTTTTTTTTTTTTTTTTACAGATAAAAATTCAAAAGAGCACGTAACTTCACCTTTGGTTAATGTAAATAGAAAAAAAATTGATCACCCTTTTCTTAACTCATTAAGCTTGTGTAAGGCAATAGTTACAATAGTCATTGCTCTGTCATTTTCTACTTTTTCTTTTAGTTTCAAGTCAATTTAGAGAGCAATTTAGAGTGTTCATGTGCATATATAATTGTCATATTCTTAAACAATGAGTTTTCAACCAGTGATGAACTATGTCAAGTTATCAGCAAGATGAAACTCTGAACATCCTCTGAGATGTTTTAAAAAAACTAATATGCACTTTAAACCTTAATTAAAGGGCTGTGTAGATAATCTTAAATCACTCAAACATGAGCTGCAGTCAAGGCATACAAAATTCAAATAGTCTGACAAAAACACTGCATCACATCAGGAAACGTGCTATTACAGATACAACTAACAGTCTTGCTATTATTGCCCCCACTTAACTGATAAAGTAACCAAGGCATAGAAATATGCAAATAACTTGAGATATTTCCAAGGCTAGAAAATGGTGAGTATGGACATTTAAACCCAGAGATACCCTGAGCCAGAGATTTCCAGCCTAACCACTGTGTTGTTTTATAAATTGCAGCATCAAAATATCTAAGAAACTAACAGGACAATCTACATATAACCTAAATACCATTATTGCAAAGTCCTAATTTCATCTACTTCAGGTGCTAGATTTAAAACTCCATATGCCTTAACTGATGAATAAATATACTCTCATTCAGGAGGAAGGGGATGAAGTCTTACCAGATCCTCTATATTTGGGGACAATATATAAACTAGAAATAACAACTTACAACAAGCAATCTTATGGACTACTGTGAATTTATCACATTTCACTTGTATTTGATTTGGGCTAACTAGATGTGGCTATTGATATAATTATAAAGATACTTAATTTGTTAGTTTTCAAATATTTCCAAGAACTTTAGAATTGCTTAGGCACTGGGGGGAAAAGTAGGAATGATCGTTATACATTGAATAGCTTCTATGCTCACAGTGTGAAACTCTGTATTTTTGTAATTCTTATAGTGGCTTGACATCTGCAATATTCACAGGGATGCTGGAAGAAATGAGGTTGTGCAGGTAAATTGAAGTCAAGTTGTGAGGGTATTAATTCCTGGGTTAGGACTTCGAAAAACATAGCTTCATCTTTGACTTCTCCTTCCTCCACCCAGGCATTGGGTGCCTCAAAATGTCTCTCACAAACAACAGCAAAATGCCCTTCTGTTCACAGTCACATTTTCAGTGCAGTCCCCGTGCTTTCTCTGTAAGGTGCTGTGCATCCTCTTCACAGTCTCTCACCTTCATGTACCTAACTTCTCACCATTATTTTCTCAGTCACAGTCCAGCTACATCTTTCAGCCTCAAGATCTTTCACTAGATTTCCAACCTTAATTTTCCAGTTGAATTAAATATAAGATATACCTTAATCCAGGTATTAATACCCTTACAACCTGACTTCAACTTACCTGTGCAACCTCATTTTTTCCATTATTCTGTGAATGTTGTAGATGTCAAACCACTGTAAGAATTATAAACAAACAATTTCACACTGTGAGCATAGAAGTGATTATACTAGCATTATAATGATCGTTCCCCACTTTTTGACCACTGTGTAGACAATTCTAAAGTTCTTGGAAATATCTGAAAACTCTACTAAATTAATTATCTTTATAGCTACATCTGCATTTCCCAAATCAATGCTAGTTAAACATGATAATTTCAAGGTAGTCTGTAAAACTGCTTGTAGTAATATTACAAGTGATTATTATGTCTAGTTTATACATTTTCCCCAAATACAGATGATCTGGTAAGACTTTGTCCCCTTTTTCTTGAATGACAATATATTCATTTGTCCATTAGGAGCTTTGGAACAGACTTGAATCCAGTATCTGAAGAGGATGAAACTGAGATGACTGTGTTGGCAGTCTCAGAACATGTGGGCAGGCGGACATTGTTCAGGCAGGGCAGGGGATGAGTTCAGCAATTTCCGTGTTTGTTGATTTAAAGTTGTAATGAGGCAGCAAGGTAGAGATATCCATGAGCAACGGCCAACACTGGTCTGAAGTTCTGGAAGGAGCTTGGTTGGAAAGGTACATTTGGATAACATCCATGGTGGGCATAGTTGGTCTCAGGTACAAATGAAATTGCTGAGGGAGAAAGATTAGAGAACAAAATGTATCAAAGGTAGAAACTTTGAAAAAACTGTAGAAGTAGAGGAATCATTGCAAAGAAGACGGAAGAGTGGAAGTAAGAAGCACCAGAGAGATAAGATACAGCACAGGAGAGCCAAAGGATGAAATATGAAAAAAAGTACGGTCAGTCCTTCAGGGAGGCCATGGAGAAATGTTAGTGATTTTGAAGATCGTAGGTAACATTTGGAAACACAACTTTTATAGAATCGTGTGATCAGAACTCGTGGCAAAAAATTAAGAAACATACACTTAGCGGGAAAAAGTAACCTTTATTTATTATTCTTTCAGGAAGTTTAGTAGTGGAGTGAGACAGAGCAGGTATTTTGAGGGCTAAACAGGTTCAGGAAAAGTGCTTTACTTGTTTTGTTTTTATTTATTGATGGAGTATATGGTTCATTTGTATGTGAGTGGGGGTATTTTCAGGGTTCATCCTACACATGTTTAAGGAAATTTTAAAAATGAAAACAAAACAGTGGATAGTGAGAGTTTGATAAGAGAATATATATAATTGATGGAACAAGATCCTGAAACACAAGGAAGAAGCTGAGGTTCCTAAGCCTGGAATCAGAATAGCTTTTTCTCAAACTTCACAGCAGAGGAGGAAAAATTTTTCAATTGGTTTTATCTCCTTTACATTTAGATTTTTTTTAATTTAGGCTGTGAGTATTGTAAGAAAGGGAAAACGAATATTGTTTTCGATTGTTTCATTGCAGACATTTCTTTATCAGAATAAGCATAGTTCTAGAGTTTTTTTGCGTGGTCCTTCATCGACTTGCTCATTCATTTGACAACTTTTACAGAGCCTCTAGTATGGTTTACATGCTATACTAGAGAGAAAAACACATAGTTTTGGACTCAAAAAGTTCACTGTCTTTTAGCTTAAAATAACCAACAGTTATAATGCAGAGAAGATACTGACACAGGAATGAATACAATCTCTCATGATCTGTGGAAGTTCTTCGTACTAGTAAAATACTGTGCATCCAAGATTTAAGATAATGTCTCTAGGGAGGAAAAGGGTTTGGGGGAAAAGCCACTGGATTAGGTGAAAAGGAGTTTATCAGTGATCTTTAAAGCAAGTGGTTTTCATAAAATGGTATCTCCCTTTTTATTTTGTTAGTGTTGTCTTCCAGCCATTCCCATTGTTATTGTTGAACAAATTCTAATATGTTAGAAGGTTTATAAAGCTATTTACAGCGAACCAATATATTTTCAAGTAGTCTCATAATGTGTAAAATGAGCCTGCCTCAGTAGTCAAACACTCCAGTTTTATTACACCCTTAACACATAATAAGGCCTGCTTTATCAGACCATATCAATATATGGGTTATATGTGCTATGAGGCACTAGGCCAAATGCCATGTACTTTCTGCTATAGAATATCTGGGTTAATGATGCTGTATTTGAATAAAAAGAGAACAAAGATGCAAAATCAACAAACAGAAAAACATACCCTGGAATATCTTAATGTAATAAGAAACTCCTACTATTGTATAGAAATAATTGGATCTTTCAAATATTTCTCTGGGCCTCAATAATATTCACATAAGATAGATAAACAGACAGGTGGGGATAGATAGATGAATTATTCCAGGAGTAAATTAATAGGACACATAATATATTAGAGCTGGTAGGGATTTACGCAGAAATTATCTAGTCCAGCTTCTTCATCTTACAGGTGAAAAACTGAGGTGAGGAATTGGTGGAATAAATGGGCTAGAATCTGGTTCTCTTGATCCTAGTATATTTTTTTCAGTAATATTTAGTCCTTATTTAAAAACAGAAGCTTTTTCTAAATTAAATATTTCTTGATATAATAGTATTCAGTACCTTGTCATATAACCATCTGTTTACTTATTTATTTACCACTCAACCACTAGAGTGATAATTTTCTTTACGGGCAGTGGTTACACTTTATTTCTTTGTGTTCCAGAACAAGTACAATTCCTAAAATACAGTTGATAGTTATAAAATATTAGTATGAATAAATGAATAAGCCATCTTTTCCAAATTCTCCAGTGAAAGCTCCAACCAGTATTACCAAGTGAAGACTTATTGGACAGAGAAGGCTCTCCCTACTCTCTGTTAGATTCTTGGTCCTACAATGGTGTACTCTCAGCAGATAATGGATGACCCAGGGCTCAGTGTTTCTATAAAATGTAAGGTGGCCCTGATATTTCAGAAACATTTCTGAGGAACATAGTCTAAAGTGGTGTAGAATGGAAGTTAAGAGTAGACCTGTAGACTATTTGCAGTGACAGGGAGCAGGGAAGTTGGGAGGGGTATGGGATGGATCCAAGCCTGGGAACACTGATTTAGATCCTGCCAAAATAAACTGCATGTTTCATAATTCTCTTGATGCTACAACCAGGACTCTGACCTGGAGAGATGGGGAATGAATCTGGTTCCATTTCCCTCTGTCCTCTGCCTTCTAACCTCCATTGCCACAAATATCTTGAATCAAACCGAAGATAATCCTGTTAGGAAGAGACTGATTATGATGTTTTATTTTACCGAGGAGAGAACTGAAACATGGGAAGTTTAAATCATTTACTCAAGGATGAAATAAATCAAGTGTGCTTACAGTACTCACATCATTGTGTTGCTCTGCTTTCCATGTATATCGCTGAACCCACACCAATGTATTACTCTGTAGTCTATGTTACTAAATTAAATGAAAGCCTATCCTTAAATAGTCACGTGAATAGTCAACAAGCATTGTCTTTATGTCTAAATGAATCAAGGAACCACTCTAGTAACTATCTCTCAGAATTGTCAATAGTTAAAAATATTTAAAGCCTTCCTTTAGTTATACCATTTCTTTTCTAGTGCTCTATAAATGCACAAGAAAATAAAATATTAAATTGCCCATGATACTTAATAATATTCCAAGATAGTTGTATTAAAAAATGTATTATAGGTGCTTCTCTTATATGTATTCTTTTATCTGATTAAATGTTTAAAGAACCACTGTTTGAAATGATGAACTTTCCACAGACAGCTAAATATCTTCTTGCTTTAAAAGAATATTCCAATGAGGAGGTTGTTTAAAAAATATTTTGGGATTGCATTCTGAAATGACAACTGATAAACCGCTTTGTTTTGCTCTTCTTTCTTTTTTTTAACCCAAAGACTATTTATATATTGTATAAATTTTTCAATGTATTTTTCTCACATCTTAAAGATGATATGTTTTATATTACTTACCAAATGCAAATTAAACAAAAAGGAAAAAAAGACATTTTGATCAAGTCCTCAATTCTTCAAATATATGTTTCCAATTATGATGGCTACCAGCTATATTAAAAATGTAGCTTTAAAAACAGCGGTTGACCAGGTGCTTTTTAAGAAAATAATCCATCATGACCAAGTGGGCTTCATTCCAGAGATGCAGGGATGGTTCAACACATGCAAATCAATAAACGTAATCCACCATATAAACAGAAGCAAAAACAAAAACCATATGATTCTCTCAACAGATGCAGAAAAAGCATTTCACAAAATTCAACACCCTTTTATGATAGGAATGCTTAACAAAATAGGCATAGATGGGGCTTACCTAAAAATGATACCAGCCATTTATGACAAACCCACAGGCAACATCATACTGAATGGGGAAAAATTGAAAGCATTCCCACTTAGAACTGGAACCAGACAAGGTTGCCCACTATTTCCACTTCTATTCAACATAGTGCTGGAAGTCCTGGCCACAGCACTCAGGCAAGAGAGTGGGATTAAAGGCATATGAATGGGAATGGAAGAGATCAAACTCTCACTGTTTGCTGATGACATGATATTATATCTAGAAAACCCCATGGATTCAACCAAGAGGCTCCTGGAATTGATAAATGAATTCAGTAAAGTCTCAGGATATAAAATCAATACACACAAATCAGAAGATTTCATACACGCCAACAGCAGTCATACCGAGAACGAAATCAAAGACTCAATTCCCTTCACAGTAGCAACAAAGAAAATAAAGTATCTAGGAATATATTTAACTAAGGAGGTAAAAGACCTCTACAGGGAGAACTATGAAACATTGAGGAAGGAAATAGCAGAGGACGTAAACAGG
>NW_012139413.1:7387606-7388238 GCF_000956105.1 Propithecus coquereli
CTACCTAAACTAAGTGTCCTATAACCACTCTGCCATTTCAATATATAAAAAGGAAAATAGTGCAAGGATGCCAACTATATGCCTGACTTCTTTTTGGCTTTGCCCAGGAAAACCATTGCCTTTGAAGTATATATGAAAATTGTAAAGAAAGAAGGAAAGAAGGGTGGGCTATGTAAGTATAAATCTGTTCTTAACTTTCTGTGGCTGTGTCTACATAATACCCACTTACAGCATAACCAGGGGAGGAATGACTAACTTCTCCCCTTATCTACAAGATGACAAATAACTCATTTAACTTTTTTAAAATCAATGTTTGTATTCATTCTTTTTATGATTACAATGGCAGCCCAAGAAGATAGTTGCTTGGTAAATTTTAAATTATTGACTAATTTATAAAATATGGAAGCTAAGGGGGTGGATTACCATTAAATGTAATATTTGTTGGGGAAATATTATGGAGGAATTAATATCTGAACTGAAGCTTATGGGATGGATAGCACTCAGTTAGAGGGAGACAAGAAATTCATTATTTCCATTTAGCAACATGAGGTCCAGCAGATTAAGATACATCCCTAGTTACATGTAGTAGGTAGGAGAGTTTTTTTAAAAAAAGCTCAGATCTTTGCCAGGCT
>NW_012139413.1:7388288-7390574 GCF_000956105.1 Propithecus coquereli
TGTAATTCAACAAATATTTATTGATGATTTGAAAAAGGTTAGATGAATATAATTTCTAATAGATGTATAAAAGTTATTCAATAAACCGGGATTTTCTGTTCACAGAAATTTCACAGGCCAATGAATGGAGGTAATAACAAACACGGATATTAGTATTCCTCTACTGAGCATTTACTCTATGCTAGCTATTTTGCTAACAGTAATGCATGATTTCTGGAGTTGTATTACCTGGTTTCATATTATAGATTCTCTGATGCTAGCTGTGAGATCTTGACCCCTTAACCCTTTAAGTTACTTACCCCTGCTTAACCCCTGCTTCATTTTCTGTAAAATAGTGATAATTATAGGATCTAATTTAGTATGATAATTTGTTTAACTGGAAAGTGTAAAGATCCTAGAAGAGTGCTTGGCACACAGTGAGCGTGGAATCAATATTAGTTATTAATAACACAAATCCTCATTCCATATCTATGAGGTAGCTATAATCTCTGACAGACAGTGAACCTTAGAGAAGTCAAATCACTTTCCCAGGTTTGTACCCTAAAGAAGGCAGAGCCGTGATTCAATGCCAGTTCAGATCATCAGACTCCCAATTCCACTGGTCTTTACACTGGTCTTCAAATTAATTTTAATATTCAGACATCTTCAAATCATTTATCTCATGAGGTAATAATAACATGCAACTGTATTGTTTTCTTTCTACTGTAAATGTCATCTTTGTGAATGCTAAAATGTCTTACTACTCCACTGCTTTTCATATTAAAAAAACAATATAATACCACTTTCTCCTTCACTGGTAAGAGAGGGAACATTTGAAATAAGTACTAAGCCTTTTAGAATATTGGCCTGCATTTATTGAAGAATGAACCATCACCTTCCAATTTGGAATGCTCTCTTGATTTTCTCAGCTGATTTTTCTTCTATTTTTGATGGATATTTTATTCAATCTTTATGTGAATTGCTTTAACTCTTATTGGGTTTTAATGAGATGTGACCTATTTTATTTTCTAGCTATTATTAAATTAAATTGTATCTATCAACATTAAAAATTAATTATAATTACCTGCAATAGATTTCTTTTTAAACAAAACTCATGAAGAATTGCAAAGTAATTTTCTAGGCGTAAGGGGTGTGGAGGGTAGAGGTTTGCATAGGAAATGAGAAACCAATTGAAGACTTCCTAACCTTCTAAACTACATCAGAGATAGAGGATATAGCTAACAATTTTATGTACAGATTGCCGTCAATTTTCCTTGGGCTATAAATGATTTTTTAAAATGTTGTATAAGCTTTGGAATAACTATCACATACTGAAAAAAGAAATTCTTTTTGGCTTGGGTGGGAGCGTTACATCTTTCCTTTTAAGCTGATAAAAGCATTGTTTTGTTTGAATTTTTCTCTGTGTTACTCTATATGTGCTACTAGATTGATTTGCACTTAATTTTAATTCATGTTGGTTAGTCGCTTTTCTGTCTCTACTGAACTTTATAGATATCAAGGGATGAAATGTTTGACAAATTCAATCTTAAGATGACTTAAGGAGAAACCAGGCCTCCATGTATGTCTGTCAGTCATCTAAAAATCACAAGAGAAGTTAGGCAGAACAAGATACTGCAGAGTAACAGTGGGTCCTTCATCTGAATGTATTTGAACACCCTATAAACATTAGTAGGGGTCACATAATAGAAGCTTTTTGAAAATTTATTCTTTTTATTAATATAAAATCTGTGATATGCAAAATGCTAAGCACTTTTTAGGATTAGTAATTCAGCATCCTTTAGGTATGAATTTCATGCTGTCTTAAAATACTGCTTACATCAATGCTAATTACTTGTCCCTAGTCAAAGACTATGGGACAGTGGTGGAAAACAAAACAGTGTGAAATGGTGAAAAGAGCACCAATTTGGAAATTATCCCTGTTCTGGCTTTAACCTCTGGTGTAAATTTCAGTAACTTCTTTAAACTATGTGAAGCTCTTTCTTCATATATAACATTATGACAGTTATAGCAGATGACTTCTTGTTCCTCTACTGTGATGCAATTCTCTGAAACTGTGACTATGAAAAATATGACCATTTAATAGATGAATGTATTCTTCCAGAAGTCTGACTCATAGCTCGTTGATACCACCAAATATATTTGAACTCAGATGCAATCTAGTCATATATACTAAATAAAATATTTATCTGAGATAATGTTTTCTCTGTATTAATGTATTTTCCTTAATTACATATATTACAGATACATGCATAGTATAGATAGTTTCACATAAATGTAATACTTGCT
>NW_012139413.1:7391673-7394171 GCF_000956105.1 Propithecus coquereli
TGGTTATTCTTTGATTTTTATACTTTTTGTTACAGGTACATTTGAGACAATTTTTAAAATTATATTTTACAAATAATTACTTTTCTGAAGTGATTCATAACCAGCCACCTTAGAGAGTGATCTTATACTTTCTAATAACTGTCCTAAGAACTTAAATTTTCCAAATAAACTAAGATACTTGAAACTATTAATAACATCATCCCCTTCTTTCTATATTTATGTTAATTGTATGAAGCCCAGACTCAAGTCTGTTTTGCTAACAATTTTATTGCTTCACCTAACAGTGCTAGCTATCTAGAAGATGCTCAATAAATATCTGAGAATATATGTGAAAAATTATCTAATGGCACTGACCTAGCCTTTAATCAAGAGAGGGAGAAACCTTCTAATATATTGTACCTGCTTTCATAGACTGCTTAAAGAATTCTACCATTAAGCCAGACCTTAACTTTTGGTCGGAGTCATAACATACTTACGTTCAAATGTTAAAGAACTGCAAAGCGATATCTTATATTCTAAGATTCTTATTAAAAATAGGTTTAAAATTTTGTCAAATGCCATTTTCATGTCACTCAGCTTTTTTTTTTTTTCTTTTCAACTATTAGGATGGCAAATAAGAGCGTTTCCAGTTTATATGGTGCCTAAAACATACAGTTTGAAGGACCTTCTTTGAGAAAAGAATACAGAATTATGAATATAAAGTTGAGACTTAAAGTAAATAATTGTTTAGAATGAAAAATAAAAACTGCCATGGTAGGATCCAACAGAAGTAAAATATAATGACTCTAAAGATTCATCAATTTCAGAATAAGCCTGCATCTTGTGGTGAAGTATACAGAATTTCTAATATTTAATTTTGCACTTCTGAGACAAATCTTATTTGGTTATGGCATATTATTCATTAAATACCTTGTTTAGTTCTATTTATTATTAATAACATGTTGATAGTTTTTGCATCACTGTTCATGTAAAATTGTTTTATAACATCTTTTCCCCCAATTATATTGTTTGTAAAGTTTTGAAATCACTGACATGTTGATTTTGTAAAAACAAACATAAAATTTCCTTTACTTCCCCTGCATTTTCTATATTCCAGTGAAGCTTAATTTTCTTGCTTAAACTTATAACAGTCTTTTTATTCTTGAAATCATCAATAACAATCTAACTAGATCTACCAAGGAATGTTCAAAAATAAAAACAATATCATTTTACTTCGAAAAAACTCACGCTTTTGTCTCATTATGCTGATACTAATAGAACATAAAGGTAAAGATGTTTTTAGATTCTTTCAGTTGGGCTTATTTGTGGTCTTCAAATCTACTTATATTATTGCTATTTCAGTATGATTGCTGATCGCAGATCTAGGAGAAATGCACCCAATCGGCTACACATTCATACCCATGTCTCTTTCACTTTGCACACTACACTCTCTTTAAGACACCACCACAATCACTTGTGATCTTCTTTATTCACCACTTTAGACTTCTCAGATTTTAGGTGTGGGTTGTCAGCATGGTGATGCTGGCACAGAAGTGACAATGACAAATGATACTTTTATCATGCTGGCAGGTAGCAAACTATTTGTAGAATACGGAAAAATATTTATCTCTTTCATGCACCCATGATGTTCCCATTGCTGATGTTTATAGGGCTTAAAGAGAAGAATCAAGTTAAAGTATGGACGTCTTACAAAATATTATAGCTTCAGGACATCTGAAAAGTCAAGAAAGATAGCATGAACTTATTTTTGTTCAATCTTAGTTACAGTTTTTAATAATAGACTTAATTTTTTTCGTCCAAATCCAGTCACCTTTTCAGGTGAAGTACTTCTGAACCTAAAGCATTAGATCCAATATAAAAATAAGTATACCAAATACACTGCAGAGTGCCCCTAATGTCTGGTATCACTGAGAAAATTGTATATTTATACTGTGGCATATGGGTGGTTGAATTTCACAAATTGATTGAATTAAACTAGTAAACTATTTTTTGTGTGCGTTTACTAAGTATTTGACTTTGTACTGAATATGTTTTTTGACAACTAATATAATCATAAAAATGTGTCTCTTTATGATAATGACTGTACTTATTAATGACAATGTGCAATAACATACAATAACCACCCAAGGTAATTCCGATAAGTCCCCGGGGTGTAAGATTCACCATGTTGTGATTTCTGAGTTATGCTTAGATCTTCCTCACCATAAAGTTAGAAGCATGTTTACACTTAGCTTTTTTAATACTTCCTTTGTGGGTATTTTTGTCTTTTTTAGTAGTATTTAATTCTTGACTCTGTCTAGAATTTAGTATAAAGAATGAGTCAAAATACCCATCCCAGAGGAATAGCCAATTATTTCTACTCTTTTTTGTTCAAAAAAGAAATTTTTCTCACTGATTTTAAGTGCTTTTGTGAAGCATATATTAAATTAATTTTTAAAAATATTTACTTGTGTCTATTTCTAGGGATCCTAGAAGAGTGCTTGGCACACAGTGAGCGT
>NW_012139413.1:7397992-7400521 GCF_000956105.1 Propithecus coquereli
AATTTTTTTTTAGAAATAACTAGATTCTAAATATTCCCTTATAAATGTCCATTTTGGTAAACTAACTAGAAACCAACTAGTATCAAAATGCTCTTGATTTCTTTAACTGTGAAGATGTACTTGGCAAAAAAGTTTTATTGCACCAAGCCCTACATATTTGAAACATTAATTTTAGATGCCTCCATGGCAACGTAATGTATTCTTGCAGTCTTCCAAGATGTGCCATATTTTGGAATCTTTCCTAAGTGTCACAAACAAGGAGACATGTCATAAACAAAGTAAAGAATGACCACAACTTTTCAAAGAGAGTTGTCAGTACTGACACATCTAACAAACTTCTATTATTCAATGTACATGATTTAAATATCAAACAGTTCTGTAAGTAATTTTGACATGAGACTCTAAATAATTCTGAGTCTTGCCAATCACCCCCAGTAGAGCCAAGGCAACATGGCAATTCAACTCTATAAATAAATATGTCAAGTTCTTTATAATTTGTATTTTTATGGTGGCCAGGTTGCAAGTTGGGGATCATACACTACCATACCACTACCATCTTCTTAAACAACTGCTTAATTTCAGGTTTCCCCATCACCTTAGTTATTTTGTGATGAAAGAATGATACCATTAAGAATCTTCCCTCTCCTTGGATCTTCATTACCAGATCTTAGTTCCCTCCTAAAAGCAAGGAGGAAAGGAGCTATTTCTGAACCCTCTAGCAACAGCGTTTTAAGTTGCTCAGCTGTGTATCATGATCTTGAAGTATTCCTTTGGGGTATTTTGTATAGCCTCTTCTTTTAGTGTGGATAGAATGCAAAAGCCACTTTCTGAATATGACAGAGACTTCACCTCTAAGGAGTGTTGTTGCAACATATTCAGCCTTTTGTATTAGTAGTAATGGTAATATTGCTAGTAACAAGTAGTAGCTCTTTTACTAAACATTACTATGCTGTGCACTTTGCTAACGTTATCTCACTTAATCCTTAAAACAACTTGTGGTATAGGTGGTATTCTGTTTTGCAACTGGGCATAGCTGAACATTTAAAAAGCTGAAAAATCTTTCTAAAGTCCCAAGTTTAGACACATAGTCAAACTAGGAATATAAGGCAGATCCCTCTCAGGTAAAAGCTATCTTATTACAGATCATAAGATTCATATTTAGTAACTATGTTTGTGAGAGGTTAAAAAAGACAGCACATATATTTCTGTCGTCATGAACTTCCCTCCTAACCATAAGCTATTGTCCAGCAAATACAACATTGATAATATATGTTGCAGGTGTAACAGCTTGGCCCGAGCTAGAACTCAAAACCGAAACTAACCGTGGAAAACCTGAGGGGTTAATGATCCTTTCTGGGGTCTATTTATATGCATGGAGACTGTTCCATGAAGATTTCTAAAGAAAACAAGAGTTGCTTTACACATAGAGGCCTATGAAGTGGTAGAAGACTAGAGCATAGAGCGAATGGCACAAGGCCCAGAATATTATCTTAAAGCTGAAGTTGGCAAGTACAATTTCATTATAGGTTTTGTGAGATTCTGTACAGGATCAACTTTAGAGCCCAGGTTCACAGGCAAGTACAAATTACAGGGGTTAAATTCACCATTCTTCCATACAGAACCCAACAGTGCCGTGGCTCCTAGAATACTGGGTACTTTAGGAAGCTAGAAAAGCACCTTTGGCATTTTCAAAGGACATTAGTAAAAGAAGCAACGAAAAAAGTAGGCATGGAAAAGGTATGCAAAAAAGTAAAGAAACTCTCACATAGCTCATGTTCTTATTCAGCACTCACTCTTGAGCACAAGATGAATTCCACCTGGACACATGAAGGATTCACTGGTAAAGGCCTTGAAGTGAGCGGGGCTTGTATGCCCTTAAATTAAGCTGATGGAAGCTGAGAACAAGTGATCTGGGTGTAGGTGTTACTGTTGATCCGATTTGAATCCACTGATTACTGATACCTTACATGTTGGGACTCCCACACCATTTTAGATCAAACCCTAAAAGACTAGAGTACTTGATATTACCAGCTTCATGCTTTCTGTATAATCTTCTCACCCTAAGACTCCCTCCCATGTCTACTTTTGAGATTTCACCATCTATTTTTTTCAAAACCCAATAAAACAACTTCTAATTTTCTTGACTAATCTGATAGCTTTTCTGCCTATCCTACCTCTGTGTCCTACAAAGTAGACACAAAAATAAATACTTTTTGACTGACAATAGCAATATTGAGCAAGCTTTGAAAATTGACCCACAGGTACAAAAAATAAATCACAGAAAATCATGGTGCAATGTTGGAAGAAGAGAGGGATAGAATACTGCTTAAAGACTGTGGCTTCCTAAATCAATTCAATTTATTGGGTATCTTGAGCATTTTCAGGGTATTACTATTTTTTTTATTTTACTATCCAAGAACTCCAGAATCCCTTTATTTCCCCTCCCAAGCACATTTTTTTTTTAAAAATTACTAAATCAACAATGACTCATAGCTAATATTGGAAAGAATATTTTAAAAATTTGATTAT
>NW_012139413.1:7401556-7409276 GCF_000956105.1 Propithecus coquereli
CAGTTTAATTTCACTTTTTTTTGGCCTCACTTTGCATAGCAATAAAGCCTGAAATGCTTCAGGTAAAGAAAAATTGAAAAGAAAGAAAGACAGAAAAGAAAGGAAGTTTGCCCAACTCAAGGGATTTGGAGTTTAATGCAATCTGACAGTAAAATAATGAAGTGTTTTCAGTATCTTTTTAATAAATAACACTATAAAAACTGTATCATGCTCTGAAAGAGCTTACAATATAGTTATACTTTAAAAAAGTTGCTGTCTTCCTGTTTTCATTCTAAGAAGTTTGCATTTGGGCCTCTGCTATATTTTTTGCCTCTGAGGCATATATATTAATGAATGGGACCTAGCAAAGTCCTTTCGGTATATTTGATCTGTTTATTATATCATTTGCACGCCACACCCAGTGTATTCTAAGAGACTCCCATGCCTGGGGAGGTCTAGGATAACATTTTTAAGGGCTCTATTTCACTCTTTAGGAAACTATATTCTTGTGTGATGTGAACCATGGAAATATCAGCATTTTGATAATGTTCTTTGACTCCATTGACATAGTAAATACAATAAGTTAATTAAAACAGCTTTTACCCCTCGTTGAAAAATTGAATTTTCCCTCTAGACTTCTGTTTTCTCATCTGTATATTGAGGGAATTGAAATAGATAATATTTAGATATGGTCTCCTGTTTACAAATTTGAAATTCTTATTCAAGATATTGTTTCGTTCAAGAGTACACAAATAAACATTGTCCATGTCATCTAAATTATTAAAGTTTAGTCACAAAGTTGTTTATATAGTTTTCTCATGATGTTTTAAAATTTCCATTGTATCTGTCATTATATCACACCTACTCCTTTTTATTTCTAACTTTAAAAAATTCGTGCCTTCCTTTATTTTATTGATCAGTCCTGCCAGATGTTTATCTATTTTATAATCTTTACAAAAGTCAATTTTTGGTATTATTAATTCTCAAAATTTTGTTTCTTTGTTTTTCTTATCACTAGTCATATTTTTATCTTTATTTTTTTCTTTCTTTTTATTGTTTGGGATTTACTTTGTTATATTTTATAATTTCTTATTAGAACACTTAAGTCATTATTTTTAATTTCTTTTTTAATTAAATATTTAACATTATACATCTTCTCCAAAATACTGCTTCAGATGTATTCTACATATTTTATAGATAGTATTTAATTATTCAGTTCTAGATATTTAGAAATGTCCATTATTCTTTGACCCATGCATTATTTAGAAGTATGTTTTTGAGTTTCTAAATTTCTGAGAATTTTTGGCTATTTTTAAATTTATAATTTTATTGATTGTTCTAATTGTATTGTGTAGGCTATCAGTTATTTTATATTTGTTCAAATTTCCTTTAGTGGCCCATTGTAGTTGTAATATAATTACCTATTTCATTCTTCACAGTCAAAAATACTTTCTTAAGTTAATAAAAGATATAGATGTAAACATTATAATAAGATGAAAAGTGAGTGTCGTCAGTAGATTAGTTAAAATACACTTAAAAGAGCAAAGAAACTGCCCTTGTGAACAATGTGAGCAGGTTGATTCATTAAAAAATCCAACAAGCAGGGAAATTTGGACCCAACACTCTATTCTCTAATAAACAGAACTACTCTCTGGAGAATGAAATGTAAATAATTTTAATTCATTGTAACCTTGTTCTTAGAGAATAATCTTCCACAGTGTCTGCCTCAAACTACTGGCCTGCCTCCTCTATATCAAAACATTAAGGGGAGGTTACTTGTTGACGTGACCCGAGTGTATACACACCTCAGTCAGAGGGAACATTCAAGGGACAGGCCTATGGGGTATAGACTCATAACACCATCAGGGTAACTCCTGCTGGTTGCTAATACTAGTCCACATAAACATAAACGGACAGCCGAGTAGGATTAGACATTTTCTTTGAGTCAGCAGTTTTTGTAATGCAGGTTAATACTTCTTTCTCAATCGTAGTACTCTGATTAATACTGATTAATATTCTAAACTCTGTTTCTAGTTTTTAAAATTAGCCTATTGTAAAGTTGGAGAAGATTTCATTATATTTCAAAATTTAAATACATACTTTAAATCTTGATAACAAAAATAATAATAATTATAATGTTTACAAAAATTAAATGGTGTAAATGGGATAAGAGTTTGAAAGAAAAGCAAATCTCTTATTTCCCCTCATCTTTCATATTGTGAAATCAATGTATAATTTTAATAAAATCAAAAATTGAATGGATGAAAGTATCAACCTTACAGTCCTCATGGAAATCACTATAAGTAAAAAAATGGTGATAAAACAAAAGAAATAACAGAATCTAAAGTTGGGAGATAGAGGGAAGGGAAGAAAGAATGTTTATTCTCCTAAACTCCTTACTTTTCATACTGATAAGTTAATAAATATTGCTAAGAGTTAGCAATTCTAGTAATTGACATATGTATATAGAGAGAATATGTGTGTATGTATATACAATTACATGATTGTAATTTTTAACAGATAACAATAAAAATGAAAATGGTTACCAGCACAATAATTTTAAATAGAAACTTTTAGAGGGTGGAGATGTGAAAATGGGATGTGTGTGTGTTTGTGTGCCTTTCTGAACTTTTAATTTCATGCCCCTCTGTGTGGTTAAAAATGTTTAATCATGGGCGTGACTTAAAATAATTTAAAAACTATTCTATATTCAGGCAAAGGAATACTGTTCAGATCAATAGTTAGCTACATCTGCACATATTGATATAGAAAGAGGACTATAATATATTTATAATTAAAAGCATAATACATATAATAGTATGTATTATAGATTCTAAGTATGTAAAAACAGTAAATGTGCATATATGTTTGTATTAATCAATGTATGGAAAATATCAAGAAAAAGAAGCACCAGACTAATAATTGGGACTACTTAGACAGTGTTTTATTTTTATATTCATTTGTATTGTTTATAAAAATTTCTCTCTACTACAGTGCATTGATTATAAAACAAAATGTTAATAGTAAAAAGCATTGAGATCCTAGATAACTTAGTTGTCAGGATATCCAACTTAATCTCATTTATTCTGAACTTCCAATATTCAGGTTATCACTTTTGTGGGTGTAGGAATTCTCTGTTCCTTGCTTGTTGCTCTAATTCCTGCATCCAGCCAAGGTTAGCCCCTATACCCATGATAGAAACTCTGTAAAGATTTCTGTAATAAATTAATCAATGTAATCAAAGTGTTTAATATAATATGTGGCATATAATGTATATGCTGTAATATATTAAATCTACTGTTTTGTTAAATAGTCTACGTGAACTACTACGAATAGCTTAAAAAATTAAATTTAAAAATCATTCAGAGATATAAATGTGAGTGATGGCTGATGAAAAACTTTCTTCTATTATTTTCCTGTCCATAGTTTTAAAATTATCTACTTGAATATGCATTTCATTTTTTTAAATTAAAAAGCATTAAAAATTTAACACTGGATTGTTTGGGCTCAAGGTCAAAACCAGAGCATTCTCATTTGTGCCTTTTATATTTTTCTCCATAGCATATACCCGCCTTTCTTTGTGGTTCATATTTAATCCAGATTTCTCTAAAATGGATAACACATTTTTTAAAGCTTCATGGTCATCCTTTATATCAGCAAAGCAGCAGCAGAAACCTTTACTTACTTTTAGGTTTCTGAATTCTAATAAGCCAAATGGTGCTTCTTTTTTATAATTTCTATATACAACAAAATCCTTTTTAGTACAAGAGTATATAATGGCATTTACTTCCTCAATTAATTTCATTGTGAATGTACTAGAACTTGTGTCAATGAAGTCATTCTGAATATCTTTAATAGACAATAAGCCTCAGTCATGACCAGAATGAGGAAAAAGGAGGATATGCACATGTACTAATTTGACGGTTGTGGCTTCCGATGAGTTTCCGTTTCCCTTTAGGGTTTGGACTAAAGCTGAAACCAAAGAAAATTCCTAATGCTTAAGTTTCTTTCCTGCTCTGATGTAGCTTTATACAAATCAGCTGTGTTATTGGCAGGAGTGGCATTCCACAGAATGATGGTGACCATAGTACAGAAACAGGTAGGGGGGTGTCTGAGAGTCTTCGGACAGAAGAGAGCGTGGTCAGCTGTCATTGAGCCTTCATTTTCTATTAATGACGAAAAAGTGATCAGTCTATTGCAGCAGACATAGTTAACTCCTCCTTCTGAAGTACAACCTGACATAACTGCTTCCAATATTTGGATGATGGTGGTGAGAGAAAAATTGGAAGAATAATGATCTGTCTCAAATGGAAATGTTATGATCAAAAAGGAAAAATTTAAACATTTTTGCTTTGTTATAAATAAAGTTGTCAACCCAATAATAGACTGCTGAAAGGCTTGTTGAAATGCAAGAATTTAGTGTAATATTCATGAAATATGACAATATGCCCCTTAGTTTCACAAGGATAATATGACAGGAAAAAATAACTTCGTGTCTCCAATTTAGAAATGAGGTATAAGTAACATTATAAATTTGTCCTGGTTCACAGATGTGACAGCTAATAGATGTACATATTGGCAATTTGCTTAGTAGATTATCATTTACTGTCACTTTTTTAATTAGAATGTGATCTTCCATTGTCTTTAATCTATTTACATCATGGATGACAAATTTCTTTCCCTTAAGCAAAATCTTTATTTATCATAAGGCAATTTTTACCAAAACCGTTACATGAAGAAGGAGGAAATCATAATTGGAATAATTTAACTTTTGAATTTTCAGATTACATGGCATCTTGAAAAAATAATAAGCAATATTTTATTTTAAGTGACTGATATTTGTACACTTGCCTTCCCCAAAATATTCTTATTTTTTCTCTTTATCATATATATAATTATTTGCCATTAATCTTTTAACCATTCCATGAAAAGTTTGAGTAAATTTAGGTTCTGTGAATTATGCAACTGAAACTTAAGTGCGGAGTGTAATTTAATATTTCTAGTCAGCGCTGAAGGCAAGAGTCACCTCCATGGTATTTACACTGACATATGCATCTCTTTACGCATAAAAAGACTGTTAAAGCAAATAGTTCTACTAATAAGAAGAGATATTTGTAGAGGAACTCTGGGAATTTGGATTGTGGAGGAGGCAAATGGAAAAATGAGAGTGAGAAAGTCTGAGCTACCTTTTTGGGAAGAAAACACATAGTTTTGACTGGGTATGTAATAATACCTTTCCGTCAGGTTCTGCTGAGAATAAAACGGAAAGTATATTTAGATGATGTTTAAGTAGTGAAACTTTGTTTAAATTATTTCTAATTAGACTGTCAATTTAATGGTGTGGCTAGCTGGTACTAATTCCAGGGTAAGACTGTGAGTTCAGTATGATATTTGTCAAAGTGAATGTTGCTCCATATTGAGTGGCATCTTTAGCTTTATTTTAGAGATTTATTGTCAAGTAAGTACAACCTCAGGTGTGTCAATCCTTCACTTTTGTTCTTCATGTTTATTTCACTGAATCCATTTCTTAAAAAAAAAAAACAAACCTCAATTTTGTACTCGACTACAGCCATTTAATCTCCTAAAATCTTAAAATCAAGGTGTATTATGTGATTGCATATATGCTATCATTTAAATATCTTTAGGAAAGGCACTTCTTCACCTCCAAAATGCTCCTCCATCACTTGCAGTTTACTTAGTTCTTATGCATATGTAATAATAGCCGACATTTATTGGACATAGTATGTCCCAGAAACCATTCTAAGTGTTTTATGTGTACTAAGTAATTTATTCCTCGGTAAATCCCTATGATTTAGGTACTGTTATATTTGCAATCTTACAAATAGAAACCTGCAGTACAGAAAGTTAAAAAACTTGATCAATGTAAGCCAGTTGGGAAGTAGAGAAGTCCGGGTTCGAAGCCAGGTGGCATGATTCCAGAGACTTTGCACAGGGCTTTGATATTTAAAAATAAAGTTATTCCTTGGAAGAGGACCCTAAATGTGGTTATTAGACATTATATATGCTTAAAAATGAATGACCTGAAAGAAGGCTTTGATATGCATAAACTTGACAATGGAAGAGAGAGATAGTTTTTTGAAGAGGAAATATGACAAAGAATGGAGATGCTAGAATTTTACAAACAAGATGCTTGCTCCACAATTTTCGTTAGAAAAATATGTAAGAGCTGTCTCCCATAGTTAGCCACATGAGCCTGGAGTCTGAGAAGTAGGAGGCAGAAGGCTTCCTCTTGAACTGACTCTAGTTCATCAGCATTAGGTCTGCACAGTTGACACAGCCCCCTAAAGGAACCAGACACCTGTGACCACATCTGCTTCTTTCCCTTGAGCCTGACACCTGTTCTTTCATCAGGGTACTTTTGTAGTTCGGGAGGATCTGCTTGCAAGAGTATCTTTGTAGAGTGCTTTGCAAGCAGGTAATAAAGGCAGCTCATTACCTTGGGAATTTCTAATGGTGGAGGGGGCAGGCATTTGAAAACAGTAATGATAGTAATTAGTTAGCTAGCGATTGTTTTTCTGCATTATTTACCTGACAATAATTAATGTATGTGTCTCAGTAAATGAATGAGTGAATGAACAAATAAATAAATAAATGGGTGAAGGAGAGAGAATAATGATGTTTTGTTGAGAAATTAGCCATGTATTTGCTATGATCTATTGTGAGTAAAACTATTTTAGAATTGAATTTTTGACAATTGACTTACATAGAGTTGATTTTATATTCTCAACTAAGTTTTAGTCAATATCAAATTTGAAACCTCAGCAGCAGCATTCAATTGATTTGTTGGTTGTAGACAAAAAGGAATTTCATGGGAGATGTTGTGTTAACACACAGCAACTGAAAAGACGACTTTTTCAATAAAGCCATGTTTGTTGATTTATGTATTCATTAGGTTGGCAGTGGGGATGTATATAATTGTGGTGTTAGTATGGCATACTACCACAGGGTGTTAGTACGGCACCCTTTTGGGGATGTTCATCCTCTTGCAATTAGACATGATAGAGTTTAAATTTTCCATAAATATGTGTGATATTTCTAATGTATTTATGGGGTGAGGGGCAAAATGGAGAAGAACTAAAAATTAGAAATTCCACCTTTCAGAACAGTAAGTTTTAAGTGTTTATGACTTAAAATAGCCACAAACAGCATCATATTAATACTATCTTTTAACAGTACAGTCTGTCTGTGTTACTAGGTAGATGTGAGCAGCACATTAAAGATCATTTTTTCTGATCAATTAAGCATTCTTAAAACTGATTTCTATAGAAATTGGCCAACAAAATTTTAACTCTATCCCCCTCCTGACCAAAATCTGTACAGATATCAGATCCCAGCACAGCAGTCAATTGTCTCTTTTAAATTTAGTTTCAACCTAGCAAAAATGCGTTCCCTGTATTGAACCAGAAAGTACAGACAATCTTGGCATATAGCTTGATTTTGTACATGTAGTAAACTGTGTATATTAAATGAAGAGAAATGTGCTTTTTCTGTATTTGCAAATTTAGAGTTCTTTTTGCAAGGTTAAAACAGAGGGTTACTGGCACTGAATATTGGAGTCACTTATAAAATGGTTCTGACTTTTGCTTATCTTTTATTAGGTACATTGAGTTTTATGATAACTTTATGAATAATTATTTTTCACATCTAAATATTAAGAGTCTATTTTCCATAAGTCAAACAAATTATATGAGTTTTTAAAGAAACATACATTTTTTAATGG
>NW_012139413.1:7410556-7410894 GCF_000956105.1 Propithecus coquereli
AATTTACTAACATGCCAAGAGATTAGAGAATATACCCATTAAAAAATGTATGTTTCTTTAAAAACTCATATAATTTGTTTGACTTATGGAAAATAATTTTTAAGATTGCACATCTTTTCAAAATAATGCCCTATGTCAAAGGTTGTTGGGTTTTATTCCCTGGATATCAAGAACATGTAATATTTCATTTTTTTTAAAAAAAGGAAGGTTCTTTTTAAATCTGTACTCAGAATCTATCCTTAGGAGGACACCTTTTCTATATTTTAAATAAGAAATTGATGAAAGTATCTGTCTGCAGCAAGCCACATTTGCTGGTGGTCAATAACCTAACCTGACCA
>NW_012139413.1:7420349-7423004 GCF_000956105.1 Propithecus coquereli
AAAGTCATAATTTTTAGTCCTAACTCCCAGTTCCTTAGAATGTGACTGTATTTAGAGATGGGATCTTTAAAGAGGCAAATAAGATAAAATGAGGTCATATGGGTAGGCTCAAATCTAATATGACTGGTGTCTTTGTAAGAAGATGATAGTAGACATGGACAATATGTAGAACAAGGTGTGATCATGTGGGAACATGACTAAGAGGTGGTCACCTGTAAGCCAAGGCAAGAGACATCAGAAGAAACCAATCCTGCTGACACCTTGATCTTGAACTTTTCAGGCTTCAGAACTGTTAGAAAATAAATTTCACTTGTTTAAACCACTCAGTCTGTGGTATTTTGTTATAACAGTGTTATTAAACTAATATAATAACTCTCTCCTGATACTGGGCAGTCAAGAGACTTCCTACCCTCACCCTGGTTGGTAACTGGGCTATTAGTCTTTCCCTTTTAGCCAATTCTTAATGTTTTTTCTACCACAGACCGCTTTGGCAGTCTGATGAATGCTAAGGATCCCTTCTCAGAATACCGTTTTAAATGCATAAAATAAAAAACATAAAGTTACAAAAGGCAGCAATTATATGGAAATACAGTTATAAAAATATTTTCCCATGTAAAGCTTAAAACCATAGGCGCATTCTTATTAACACAGTGAATAGTAATATCTAGCAAGTAAGTCTAATTTCAAAGTAGTGATGAGCCTAAATAATATTTTGGGCTATCTATAATAATGGTAATGTTATATGAAAATATCTATGGCTTTTATTGATGACAATGTCACAAGTACTGCTTCTACTACTGTGGTTTATTTCCTACATTTAAACTGGAAGACAACAAAAAATTTCAGTTAGAGGTTAGTGATGATAAACATGTAATTTGCTTTTCCTTATCCAAGTTCACAGACTGGAGTTAAAAATTCTTGTCTCAGAGCAATAATAATAGCATAATATCCACTGTATAAAAAGCTAAGGATTTAAGACTGCCAAGTAGAATGTGTATTTTCGGTGATAAATTTGCACAGATTTATCCCATCACCTGATCATTCTCCTTTGTGACTAGTGGTGTGTGTTTGCAAGGTGGTGGAAAGGAAGGAGCAATTTGTGATTAAACATAAAGAAAACCTTCCCTGAGCCCTAAGATAGTTACACTTTATAACTAATGGACCTTTGAAATGCTTAGGGGAGGACATGCACTACAGGCAATGCAACTAGTTATGTTTAGTAACTTTAGAAGGTCTTTAGTTTTTGATCTTCAAAGGTAAAGTGGCATTGAGGATGTAAACCGTGTCCCCTTGGTTACTCCCGTAGCAGAACAAGGAGTTTTTCACAAGCCTCTTCCTGTCAGATTTTGCCATTCATGACATAACCACTGCAAGGAACAGCATAGAATGTTTTTTTTTATGGGTCGGCATAGAAATCGATGAAGCCATGACAATTATTTCTACATGTGACAGTGATTTCTAGCTCCCTCTGATTGCCATCCAAACCTTACTTGTCAGGAAGAATTTGTGTCTGGAGCCTTAATTCATAAGATATATACTCAAGTCCTGACTCTGCCACTGGACACTGAATTTCTTTCACCCTTAGCCTGTTCATTTATAAAATGGGTAAAACAAAAATATCTGTTCTGCTTTCTAAAATCTCTTTAAAGCATCAGCTGTAATAATACATGCAAAAGCCATTAAATGTAAGTTGTGAAATGTAATGCAAAGGCAAGCAATAATATGTTATTAAAAATAAACATGCTGAAAATTTGACTAGCAACTGCAAATTAATGTAGCAAGACTTTTTATTTATTCAAAACAATTTTAAACAAAAATGGTAACACTATTATTTAATGAGAAAGTATTATGATTTTAAACCTTCGGTAAAAAAAAAAATTCTAACAATGCCATCCTTTTTTAATAGAGTTATGCTTTCAACTGGATTTATAATATTAACAGGATAGAATTTCTTGATATAAGGAAGCTTCTTCCTCCCTAAAGTTCTAGCAAGAGTTCAGCACTTCGGTTGAACATTTTATCTAATCTAATGACAGATTTTTATTTTCATATGATTAGGAAACAAAATCTCAGATATGACTTTGTAAATGAAATCTAACTGTCCAGTATGGACTTAGGAGATGCTTACAAAGAGTTTAGTGCTGGTCAGGCTGGGGTGGTTAAGAGTTTTAAAAGCTAACACATGCTGTAAGAGCCTCCCAAGAAACATCCCTGAGAAAATTTTAAAACTGAAGGTAGTGATTGATGAATGCGATAAGATTCTAAGTATAGTAACAGTGATAAAGAGCTGAAAAATCAAAATGATTCCCCTGGAAGGCAGAAACATATTAAGAAATGTCAAGTTGGTAGGGGTTCCTAGAGGAAACAAGATGTATAATTTTTGAACAGTAGGTTATGATGGCTGTAGAAGTGGCAATTTTGACAGTGTGTTTGTGATGGTTGAGTCAGAACAGATCAATTAGCTTTTACAAAATGCTTTTTCCCCTTAGTAATTTAACCGCCAAATATTTATATACCATATTTAAAACATTTATGTGTGTGGCATTTTATTTTAAAAATTTAGCAAGATTTAATTAATTAAAATAATGTTCAGGGTTTGTTTGCATTCATAAAATTATAGCAACACTTCTTGCAATTCAGAATAATTAATGAGGA
>NW_012139413.1:7423054-7426842 GCF_000956105.1 Propithecus coquereli
GGAGATCAGCAAAATTCTTAGCACCTAAGAGGATCTCAGTAAATGTTGCTTAAATGGAAAAATCTCAATCTCAATTAAAAAGCAAGTCAGAGATAGAGCACAGATTTTAATTTCTAAAAGAGAGTATAACTCTGCTAGTGGCTAAATGTATATATGACCCCTGAAAACTAGAAATAGCACAATAGGACCATGCCTAGAACACAGTTTTGATAACATATCAAGACAAGTTCCTAACTGGGTGGAGTCTGCATGTTCCTGCTTTGGTTCCTTTTATCTAGTGGAATGGTCTAAATGGAGGCCATAGCAATATTTCTGGCCTCAGGCCTCGGATAATATGTGAGATGTCCAATCATTTTCTGATTTAGCCAGAAACTTTTAGGACATTGTTTAGGATATAAAATTTTTTTAAACTTGGGTGACATTCATATATAATGCACAATATTTATTATCCATAGGACCTTTCAATGTCAAACACTCCTGTCAATTAATTGGAATTCATGAGAAATAAATTATTGCCTAATGCCTTTGGTTTATAACTTAAATAAACGAAGACTGGTTGGAAGATCCACCATGAGGAGGGGAGATGGGGCTAGCTACAGTGAGGGCAGGTGGGTAACACAGACAGGAAAGCATGTGTCTCCATGGGCAAGGACATTGGGAAGTTGCCTCCCTCTTGTGGACTGAGAGAGGGTAGGGTGATCAAGGGAGTTCCCTGGTCTGTGGACGATGGCATGTGTCTAAGCTAAATAGGCAGGAGGACAATTTGAAATGACTGAATGAGTGACTAGCTATTTAGTCTAAACTGAGCGTGTGGGCAATGAAAGGGTCTCTAATGTGTCTCCAGTGTAGGTCTATGCTAGTGATTGAATGAATGTGATTTAGACTCCAGGGCAGTCGGAACTAAAATGGAGCAAAGAAGTCTAGAATTACAAATGGCTTCTCTGCCATCTTTCCTTTTTCTCTGCATGGACTGGAAAAATGCCAAAATGACCACTGGATTTGTCCCAGGATGTCTTGACAAAACAAAGTTTTTCTTTAAAGGAAATTTATCTTTCTGATACTTTTACTGTAGAAAAGCCTTTGGACCTGAGGAGGGCAGGGTGTGTGTGTGTGTGTGTGTGTGTGTGTGTGTGTGTGTGGTGTGAGTGCACACATGCACGTATGCACCAGTGTTCCCTGAGGCTAAACAGAGGCCCCGCTTCATAGGATTCTTCAGTGTTTGGGGTGAGCAGAAGTGACTTCAGGGCTATCAGAATGATGGCTTTTCTTTCCCACTGAGGCCCTGCAGCCTACTTCAACGATTTTAGTGTTCTGTTTCTATTTGGCTTCTCTAAATGTAGCTTTGAAGTATGTTTTAAAGCTTTTAATCTCACTGAGTATCCATAGTTTATTTCTTAACACAAAGTGACCTCCTTTTCATTTGAAAAATATCTAGCCCCCACCCCCAATTTTGCAGCTTTGTTGTTGCTGTTGTTGTTGTTGTTCTTCATTACATGGGGAAATACAGTGGGGATGTAGGAAAAGTAGATTAAAGAGGAAGCAAGACAATCTTAGAGATTGATGACATAATGTCACACACAGTCATTACTATGAAATGTCCCTAACACCCAAGGTCAACAATGGCTGACACATGAAGAAACTCAGTAATTATTTGCTAGATGCAAGGATACATGCATAATGGATTTTAAAATATTGTACTTTTAAGCTAAGAAAATAATTTTTAAAAAGTATTTTCTATCAGTATAAAAAATAGCTTCTAACTATCAAAAGTTATAAATAGAAACTATTTAAAAGACAGAGCCATGGGTCATTTAAGTCTTTTTTGCTCTTAATATAAAGTGAGAAATTACTTAAAATTCTTATTGTATTTCAATGTGGAATTTTTTTATTAGTAGAAGATGGTTTACACATTTTGCAAATATTTTTGGAGTAGTCTTTCACTCAAATGAGAATGGTCTGGTCATCTGCAAAAGCTTGGTCTCTTAATTGTCATCACCTCTTTCCAGACAATGTATTTCCTTCCTTCAGCTGCACGTCTTGTCTCTTGGATCAGAGACTTTTGACAGTGTTTGTTATGGGCTGAATTGTTTCCCCGAAAAAGTCATAATTTTTAGTCCTAACTCCCAGTTCCTTAGAATGTGACTGTATTTAGAGATGGGATCTTTAAAGAGGCAAATAAGATAAAATGAGGTCATATGGGTAGGCTCAAATCTAATATGACTGGTGTCTTTGTAAGAAGATGATAGTAGACATGGACAATATGTAGAACAAGGTGTGATCATGTGGGAACATGACTAAGAGGTGGTCACCTGTAAGCCAAGGCAAGAGACATCAGAAGAAACCAATCCTGCTGACACCTTGATCTTGAACTTTTCAGGCTTCAGAACTGTTAGAAAATAAATTTCACTTGTTTAAACCACTCAGTCTGTGGTATTTTGTTATAACAGTGTTATTAAACTAATATAATAACTCTCTCCTGATACTGGGCAGTCAAGAGACTTCCTACCCTCACCCTGGTTGGTAACTGGGCTATTAGTCTTTCCCTTTTAGCCAATTCTTAATGTTTTTTCTACCACAGACCGCTTTGGCAGTCTGATGAATGCTAAGGATCCCTTCTCAGAATACCGTTTTAAATGCATAAAATAAAAAACATAAAGTTACAAAAGGCAGCAATTATGTGGAAATACGGTTATAAAAATATTTTCCCATGTAAAGCTTAAAACCATAGGCGCATTCTTATTAACACAGTGAATAGTAATATCTAGCAAGTAAGTCTAATTTCAAAGTAGTGATGAGCCTAAATAATATTTTGGGCTATCTATAATAATGGTAATGTTATATGAAAATATCTATGGCTTTTATTGATGACAATGTCACAAGTACTGCTTCTACTACTGTGGTTTATTTCCTACATTTAAACTGGAAGACAACAAAAAATTTCAGTTAGAGGTTAGTGATGATAAACATGTAATTTGCTTTTCCTTATCCAAGTTCACAGACTGGAGTTAAAAATTCTTGTCTCAGAGCAATAATAATAGCATAATATCCACTGTATAAAAAGCTAAGGATTTAAGACTGCCAAGTAGAATGTGTATTTTCGGTGATAAATTTGCACAGATTTATCCCATCACCTGATCATTCTCCTTTGTGACTAGTGGTGTGTGTTTGCAAGGTGGTGGAAAGGAAGGAGCAATTTGTGATTAAACATAAAGAAAACCTTCCCTGAGCCCTAAGATAGTTACACTTTATAACTAATGGACCTTTGAAATGCTTAGGGGAGGACATGCACTACAGGCAATGCAACTAGTTATGTTTAGTAACTTTAGAAGGTCTTTAGTTTTTGATCTTCAAAGGTAAAGTGGCATTGAGGATGTAAACCGTGTCCCCTTGGTTACTCCCGTAGCAGAACAAGGAGTTTTTCACAAGCCTCTTCCTGTCAGATTTTGCCATTCATGACATAACCACTGCAAGGAACAGCATAGAATGTTTTTTTTTATGGGTCGGCATAGAAATCGATGAAGCCATGACAATTATTTCTACATGTGACAGTGATTTCTAGCTCCCTCTGATTGCCATCCAAACCTTACTTGTCAGGAAGAA
This sequence comes from Propithecus coquereli, assembly GCF_000956105.1. Classification (NCBI taxonomy): domain Eukaryota; kingdom Metazoa; phylum Chordata; class Mammalia; order Primates; family Indriidae; genus Propithecus; species Propithecus coquereli. The sequence goes on from NW_012139413.1 coordinate 7,426,655, forward strand.
TTTGTGTCTGGAGCCTTAATTCATAAGATATATACTCAAGTCCTGACTCTGCCACTGGACACTGAATTTCTTTCACCCTTAGCCTGTTCATTTATAAAATGGGTAAAACAAAAATATCTGTTCTGCTTTCTAAAATCTCTTTAAAGCATCAGCTGTAATAATACATGCAAAAGCCATTAAATGTAAGT
>NW_012139413.1:7428216-7429591 GCF_000956105.1 Propithecus coquereli
ATACCCAAAAGCTAAAATATATACTTATGAATCCATACTGACACAAATACACAAGTGAATAAATATATAAGTGGGGTGGAAGTGACAACTCTTCATTACAAAAAATTTCAGAAAGAATGAGGGTAATAAAAAAATCAGCGTTTGAACACCAGAGTAATAATTGTTTTAACCGAGATCCACTGACTGATGTTAAAATTAGTGAATAAAATTTTAAACAGAAACAGGATATTTTCCTCAAAGTATCCCCCTCCCCAAGTGTGTATTTACAAAGGAACAAATGATTGAATCTGGCAGACACTACAGTAATCAGTGATTAAGGTTAACGTTACTAGTAATATCTATTAATATGATGTACTTTGTGATATGAGGCACCGAGAAGGGCACGTGACTTCCTGTATCCTTCCCAATAATAACTGAACTCAATTTAACGTTGAGAAAATATTAGATAAACCCAAATCCTAGGACAGTCTATGAAATAACTGTACATTATGATTCAGAAGTGTCAAGGGCATAAAAGACAAGGAAAAATTGAGAAACTGTCAGAGATTGGAAGAAACTAATGAGATATAACAACTAAATGCAATGAGAGTCGTAGATTGAATCTTGGAACAGGAAAAAAAAGTTAGTGTAAAACCTGCAGAAACTTGAATAAATTCTGTACTTTGGTTAATAGTATTGCACCAAGATTAATTTCTTAGTTTTGATAAATGGGCTATGGTTATGTAAGATGTTATTATCATATAGAGAACCTGTGTGAAGGGTATATGGGATCTCTCTGTACTATTTTTGCAACTCTTCTATTAAGTTTAAAATTATCTCAATACCAAACATTTTGTAAAAAGCTCTTACAATAAAATATACATATCGAATTGCAAGATAATAGCTAGCACTTATATAGCAATATGTGCCAGGTATTGTTATAAATGCTTTACATATATTGGCTTATATAATCTTTACAACGTTATATTGTAGATGGTAGTGTCATTCACATTTTATAAACGAGAAAACTGAGGTAAAGATAGGAAGAGTTTTATCCTGAGGTCATACTGCTAGTTAGTGGTAAAGCTGGGACTTCAACGTGGGATTTTAACTCTAGAATGTGTAATCGTAACCACTGTTTAATGGTTTTCAGAACAAGTGACTTACCTATAAGAAATACAGTTGCCATAATGATGTTACTTTAAACACCTTGGGAATTTATTTGAGAGTGTGTGTAGCACATGATTTTCAATAACCTGAATGCTAGCAAATGTTTGTCTTTTGATAATGTGTTTGGTTTTTAAAAATCATTCAGGGCCAAGTAAGCTATGCAGTTTGAAATAAAAAAATAATGTGATCATATAGTAATGACTGTGGTAGTCTTTTGTGTCTTATT
>NW_012139413.1:7431931-7433686 GCF_000956105.1 Propithecus coquereli
GATCACTTGAGGTCAGGAGTTTGAGACAAGTCTGGTCAATATAGTGAGACCCCATCTCTACAAAAAACATACACTTTACTATAGTCTATTATGTGTGCAATAGCACTATGTCTATAAAAAACAATGTACATAATTAAAAATATTTCATTGCTAAAAATGCTAATGATCATCTGAGCCTTAAGTGAGTCATAATCTTTTTGCTGGTGGAGGGTCTTACCTCAGTGATGGCTACTGATGGATCAGGGTGGTGACTGATGAAGGTTGGGATGGCTGTGCCAATTTCTTAAATTAAGACAATTTCATGATACCGTCTTATTTCAAGTATCAATTGACTTTTCCTCTCACTACAGATTCATATGTCGCGGGTGATGCTGTTTGACAGCATTTAACCCACAGTAGAGCTTCTTTCAAAACTGGAGTCAAGCTTCACAATACCTGCCTCTGCTTTATCAACTAAGTTTAAGTAATATTCTAAATCCTTTGTTACTATTTCAATGCTGTTTGCCATACCTTCACCAGAAATAGATTCCATCTCAAGAAACCACTTTCTTTGTTCGACCATAAGGAGCAACTCCTCATCTGTCAAGGTTTGATCATGAGATTGCAACAATTTAGTCACATCTTCAGACCCCACTTTTAATTATAGTTCTCTTGCTATGTCCACAACATACGCCGTTATTTCCTCTGCTGAAATCTTGAACCCCTCAAAGTCATCCATAATATTTGGAATCAACTTATTCCAAATTCCTGTTAATGTTGGTATTTTGACCTTCCCCCTTGAATCACAAATGTTTTTTATGGCATCTAGAGTGGCGAATCCTTCCCAGAAGGTTTTCAATTTACTTTGCATGGGTCCATCAGAGGAACTATTCTCTATGGCTGCTATAACCTTACAAAATGTATTTTTTAAATAATAGGATTTGAAAATCAAAATTATTCCTTGATCTATGGGCTGCAGAATGGATGTTGTGTTAGTAGGCATGCAAACAACTCTCATTTCCTTGTACATCTCCATTAGAGCTCTTGCATTATCAATGAGCAGTAATATTTTGAAAGGAATCTTTTTTTTCCTGAGCAGTAGTTCTCAACCGTGGGCTTAAAGCATTCAGCAAACCATGCTGTAAACAGGTATGCTGTCATCTAGGCTTTATTGCTCCATTTCCAGAGCACAAGCAGAGTAGGATTTTTGAAATGGTAAAAGAGCATTGTCTTCAATTTAAGGTCACCAGCTGTATTAGCCCCTAACAAGAGTGTCAGCCTGCCCTTTGAAGTTTTGAAGCCAGGCATTGACTTCTACCTATGAAAGTCCTAGAAGGCATTGTGTTCCAATATAGGGCTTTTTCATGTCCATTGGAAATCTCTTGTTTAGTGTGGTTACCCTCAACAATGCTCTTAGCTAGATCTTCTAGATAACTTACAGGAACTTCTACATCAGCCCTTGCCACTTCACCATGTACTTTTATGTTACAGAGATGGCTTCTTTCCTTAAACCTCATGAATTAATCTCTGTTAGCTTCAAACTTTTTTTTTTTTTTCAGCTTCCTTACCTCTCTTTGCCTTCATAAAATTGAAGAGAGTTAGGGCTTTGCTCTGGATTAGGTTTTGGCTTAAGGGAATGTTATGCTTCGTTTGATCTTTGAACCAGACCACTAAAACTTTGTGAGTACCAGCAATAAGGCTGTTTCACTTTCTTATTCATGTGTTCACTGGAATAACATTTTTAATTGCCTTCAAGAACTTTGCCTTTGCATTCAC
>NW_012139413.1:7443551-7449117 GCF_000956105.1 Propithecus coquereli
GAAGATTTAACAGCAAAAACAACATTTTAAAAAACCCCTTCTACCACTACTAGCATCAGTGAAATATAAGTCCTTATCAATGAAATAATTTATGAACTTTAATTGGAACTTTCTAAATGACTTTTAACTTATCTTAAAATTGTATCCCATTCCTTAAAGTAGTGTGGATAATTAACATCAATAGGAAGTGCTATTGCAAGTGACAGTGGAACATGTTGGTGTATAAGGTTCACACACATAAGGCATGTAATAAAATCTTTGTGAGTCACAACACTCTCTTTATTCTATTCCCAGGACTCTCAATTATAGGCACATCTGAAACTCCCAGTCCAATAATAGGTTGATTTAATAATAGAAACCCCAAAGCACAATTAGATACAGTCATCCCTCAGTATCCACAGGGGTTGGTTCCAGGACCCTGCAGATACCAGAATCCCTGGTGCTTTATACAAAATGGCATAGTATTTGCATATAACCTAAGCACATCCTCCCCTATGCTTTAAATCATCTTTATGTTACTTATAATACCTAATATAATGTAAATGCTATATAAATAGTTGTTATACTGTATTTTTTATTGTATTAGTTTTTATTTTTATTTTTTTATTTTATTTAATAAATTCAATTGGTGGTTGGTTGGTTGAATCATGGATGCAAAGCCTGTGGATATGGAACTCCTGAATGTGGAAGGCCACTATACAGAAGTGCTTCCAAAACATCATGAACCGAATAACAGGGGACATATTTTTGTGTTATGGTCATTTTAATATATGCTAATCTTTATACAATGAACAGAATATATTATGACATTTTATTAACATGAATATTTCATGTCCTGGAACTTCTATCTAAAAAAATATTGTAAAGTATGCTTTTTTTCCTTACATTATATATTGGCATGAATTTTTTTTAGGTTTGGAAGACGATATTAAGATTTTTAGGAGTATTTCAACTCTGCAATATCCCAGATAAAACCAAGGCTTAGAGGTCCTCATTTTATTATCGTTTCTGTCATTTGAATGTAGACTATTGAGAGCTCATCATTTACAAGACATGCACAAGGACAGGTTTATCATAATTTAGTTGTTAATCAGTAGCTTTGGCTGGAGATTTTCTGTTATAAGTGTAGAATACTACATTTCAAACCAACTATACAAGTTTTTTGTTTGTGTTCACTATTTGCATGCAGAATGATTTTGAAATGAAAATTGAAGGCTTCTAATTTTATGCAGAATGACAGCTATGTATTTCCATAAATGTATGAGCATTTTGACATGAAACTGTTATTTCTCATCTGAAGTCATAATTGTTCAGCATAAAAGTAGGCCATGAGAATGAATAATAATAATAATTTGCCTTTTTGAGATCATGGCATAATAAGCATAATTTTCAGAGCTACATATAAGCAAAAGGATCTTTGCCTGTAGGCAGTATGACAAGAAGGCTGGGAGAGGGAGATGTGAATTGCTCATCTTTGCAGCCATCTTGCCTCGCTGACCTTTCTTGGTGCATAAGTGTAGCCTCTAGCCAGCTACCTGCCACTGCTGTACTAGAGACTGTGACAAAGAGTGCAAAATAGAGGTCATGTAGGAATCCCAAGGGGTTAATACCTTTTATTGTAAAGCTCAGTGGCATGACCATTTAGTTGTGACAGGTCGTTTTTACAGCAATCTGTTTCCTTTTAGAAGAATCCATTTCTCTGGGTTGTCAAGAAGTAAAAAGCGTTTTTGTTGCTGTTAAATGATGTTTTAAAATCCTGTCCAATTTATGTTAAAGAAGGTACCTAAGATGTTTGAGACTGAAAGACAGTGATACATGAAAAGGAATAAAAGAACACAGCAAACATAAGGTCTGGCAACAACCATGGTAGTTGTTTGCCTGCCAACAGCAGTAATAAGGACCAGTTGTACTGGTTGAAAAAGCTGTTTAATTCAGATGCATCCAATAAAATATGCATCCTTCAAAAGAGATACGGTGCATAAATTTATACTTTAAAGAATACCACCACCACCTCCAATGATGAATTACTCAAAAAAAATTAAATTGTTCAAGCTTATAGATGTAAGAAATAATGCAACAAATTGTGGAAATTGATAGAGATTTTGCCAAAAATAAAGGGCTTGTTCTTTTGTGTGCGTATATGTTTGTGTGTGTGTATGTGTGTGTGTGTGTGTGTGTGTTTAATTAGTTAAAATTACAAAGTAAATTTAGGCTGTGCAGCATTTTCTGCTGACCCAGTAATCATTTTCAGTTACCCCATTTTACTGTTAAGAGCGTAGAGTAGGAAGCTGAAATCAAAAGCCATTCCCTTTACCATTTTATACGCATTAACCTGGACTGTAAGAGGAAGTTCCCTAATAAAAGTTAAAGGTATTACCATTAACACAGGGACTGCTTTTCATGTGCTCAGGTCATCGTTCTGACCATCATTTCGGTGACCTATACCTTCAGTCGTTTTTCAGCTAATGGTGAGAGATTTGTGCAGAACCACCTACACATGCCTGTCCAGTCCCTGGGTGACCAACAGAATGCATTTGTGAGAAGGCTACTTGGATCAGAGATGGTGCCTTTGGTACAGAGATTCTCTTCAGTGTAAACTCTAACTGGCCTTTATGGATATTGCATCAGCATTGTGCATGGAATGTTCAACTGCCTTACTCTTGAACCCTTTCCCTGACTTCATATGAATGCTTTCTGGAGACATAAATGTGTGAAAAGTGGTCATTTATATAAACCTGGAGAAATACAAGGAGATCACGTTGGAAGAAAATTGTTATTGCACTCTGATCTTGAAGGAAAATTGATTTATTATTACGAAATAACAAAGTACTTTTAAGGCTAAAACCTTTTTTGCCTTACTTTAACCTGATGAAAAGGTTTACTTCCTAGTTATAAACCCATCCAAAGTGTGGCCTCTAATGGAAAATCTGAAAGCTCCTTCACACATGGCAATAGGAGCCGCTGCTCTAATAAAAGGCTTCATTAAAATATGGTTGGAATCTGTGCGCTATGGCAATATTCAGCTACAAAGTGAAAAACAATTGGTTGCACCTGTAATGAGAGTTCAATTAAGTGATCTTGGAAAAAAGCTAGGAGGAAATTAAATATTGAATCCCTCGTCATTGAGTGTTTATCCTAAAGGGAATAATGTATGGACTGGAGAAGAAAAGAGTGGAGATTAGCAGATATGACCTCTCGTGTGTGTGTGTGTGTGTGTGTGTGTGTGTGTTTACAGTGAAGTAGTCCTATTCAACCAAGGCACTTCTCTACCCACATTTAGTTCTTTGATGAAATAGGATTATAGAAGACTGCACATTCCATACAAGACAGAGATGCAGGTAGTGCCAGCAAAACACTACGAACTCTGGACACAGAGTGCACTACTCATTATTTGCAGTAGTGCAATATCCTAAGTCATTGAAAGTAGCAAACATACACCTTCATCTCTCAGTTCCCAACTGGGACCGCTGTGGGCTGATAATGTATCTCCTTAGATTTTCTAACCTGATTGGTATTTTGTCATGTTTTCAAGTTATATGTGTAATCAGAAAGCCATTTTAGGTAATTATATAGCAAAAGATTATCAAATCCCTTCAGAGTATTGCATTTGGTCAAAGTGCAGCCCTAAAATATTTCCTCTTTTCCGTGTGTCATCCCCTTTGCCCAGGACACCTCCACAAACCTTGAACAGCGGGAATGATTTACTCCTGGCCATTGCCCAGAGCCATTTGCCAACCTCCCCAGCACAATCCTCAAACTTACCAGGGTAGTAGGTATGAATGGCCACCACTGAGGGATCCTTGGGACACTTTCAAATCCAACATATTCAAATTTAGAAAGATTAGGACTTTCTCATCCCCTGTGCTCAAATGAAATCTAATTATACAATCCCTGAATAAACCCTCCAGCTCTGTCCTAATCAAGTCACAATAATGCCCATCATGCAGAAAAGACGAAATTGCTTCTAGCACACTGCCTCACACCTTGCAGTGAGTAGTAAATACTTGATGAATGAATATGCGGGAAAGAGCACTGAATGGCAGAATGCATATTCTACAGCCAAGGTCAGAGCAATTATGTTTCTGGAAGCAGGAGTGACAGGAGAGTAACAATCACCTGAATCACTGTTCTAGTTAAGCACAAAATTGAAATGGTTTTGTTTGTCATAGAATCTTGAGACTTTACAGAAATCATCTATCTTTACTTGTATTTACTTCTATTAAGTGTTTGTATGTAGTTAAAACAATAAGAATTTGTCCCACATATTTAAATACTTTTTTTTTGCAATTTCCTTATTTTTATATATTTTCGTATTAGTTCCTATTTTTTTGTTTGGGCCTGTGAAAACTTATTACTTTGTAAGTGTCTATGTCATAACCTCCAACACTTCCTGCTGCCCATGTTCTCTCTTTTTATTTTATGGAACTTCTTTATCAGAATATGTTGTATCCTTTCTAAACGTGGGTAATGGAGGAAAAAAAACACTATTAAGATTTTCCTATACATGTTTCATATATGTCATTTTCCTTTAACTTTCACAATAGTAGTTAGGTAAACATCAGTAGCCCTGATTTACAGATGAGAACACTGAGTCTCAGAAAGTATTGAACTTTCTACAGGCTAATCAGTGTCAGCACCATTTTCAGAATCAGGACAAGACAAAGTAAACGAAGAAAATGACTGTTAAATGAGGAATAAGAGATTATATTTTTATGCTACAGACTGAAACACTTGCCATGATTTTCAATTGCTGGACACCTGTGGGGTTTCTATCCAGTAATGTATCCCAATTATGGTCCAGAAGCCACGGGACAAGAAAACATGAGGAAACAGAGTAAGCTATAGAGGGGAAAGGAAGTGAGGAGTCCCAGAGAGGTACTACCAAAACCCCACAGCTAGGCTTTAAACTGACTTGGAAGATATATTTTCCTTGACAGCCATTGCAGTAGGTGGCAATATTGTACTACCTTGGAGATTTGGGGAAGCATTTTTCTTTTCCATTTTTTAATCTCTGAATTTAATCTGTAGCATAATTATTCATATCCTGGGTCCTTGTCTCTTGTATACCTGCTGCTAGTTACATTAATTTTTGAGCCATTGTGAGTACCAGACAGAAAACAGGTATCTCCTATTCAATTCACACCTCTGAAAAATCAGAACCAGAAAACTAGGAGCCTTTTGGCTCATCTCTTAGATATCTCATAGACACCTCAAACCCAACATGTCCTAAATTGAATATATTTTTAACCTGTAATTACTTGTCTGTCTTTTTTGACTTTTCTAATTAAAGGTACACTTCCAGCCAGGCACCCAGGCCAGAAACCTGTGTAAGAAGGCACGGGAATGCAATGACACAGTGGTTAAAAGCATAGATTTGGAAGTAAGCAGGTCAGTTGCCAGGGTTTATATTTCAGCTCTTATATTAACAATGTGATTTTAAGAAAGTGACTTTATCTTTGAAGTCTCAGCTTTTTCATCAATAAAATGGATGTAACAATTATACCTTTCTCATGATACTATTATGCAGGCCACATGATATAGTCAAACAAAGTGCTTAACAGAGTGG
>NW_012139413.1:7449327-7451075 GCF_000956105.1 Propithecus coquereli
TTTATTTTATTTAATAAATTCAATTGGTGGTTGGTTGGTTGAATCATGGATGCAAAGCCTGTGGATATGGAACTCCTGAATGTGGAAGGCCACTATACAGAAGTGCTTCCAAAACATCATGAACCGAATAACAGGGGACATATTTTTGTGTTATGGTCATTTTAATATATGCTAATCTTTATACAATGAACAGAATATATTATGACATTTTATTAACATGAATATTTCATGTCCTGGAACTTCTATCTAAAAAAATATTGTAAAGTATGCTTTTTTTCCTTACATTATATATTGGCATGAATTTTTTTTAGGTTTGGAAGACGATATTAAGATTTTTAGGAGTATTTCAACTCTGCAATATCCCAGATAAAACCAAGGCTTAGAGGTCCTCATTTTATTATCGTTTCTGTCATTTGAATGTAGACTATTGAGAGCTCATCATTTACAAGACATGCACAAGGACAGGTTTATCATAATTTAGTTGTTAATCAGTAGCTTTGGCTGGAGATTTTCTGTTATAAGTGTAGAATACTACATTTCAAACCAACTATACAAGTTTTTTGTTTGTGTTCACTATTTGCATGCAGAATGATTTTGAAATGAAAATTGAAGGCTTCTAATTTTATGCAGAATGACAGCTATGTATTTCCATAAATGTATGAGCATTTTGACATGAAACTGTTATTTCTCATCTGAAGTCATAATTGTTCAGCATAAAAGTAGGCCATGAGAATGAATAATAATAATAATTTGCCTTTTTGAGATCATGGCATAATAAGCATAATTTTCAGAGCTACATATAAGCAAAAGGATCTTTGCCTGTAGGCAGTATGACAAGAAGGCTGGGAGAGGGAGATGTGAATTGCTCATCTTTGCAGCCATCTTGCCTCGCTGACCTTTCTTGGTGCATAAGTGTAGCCTCTAGCCAGCTACCTGCCACTGCTGTACTAGAGACTGTGACAAAGAGTGCAAAATAGAGGTCATGTAGGAATCCCAAGGGGTTAATACCTTTTATTGTAAAGCTCAGTGGCATGACCATTTAGTTGTGACAGGTCGTTTTTAAAGCAATCTGTTTCCTTTTAGAAGAATCCATTTCTCTGGGTTGTCAAGAAGTAAAAAGCGTTTTTGTTGCTGTTAAATGATGTTTTAAAATCCTGTCCAATTTATGTTAAAGAAGGTACCTAAGATGTTTGAGACTGAAAGACAGTGATACATGAAAAGGAATAAAAGAACACAGCAAACATAAGGTCTGGCAACAACCATGGTAGTTGTTTGCCTGCCAACAGCAGTAATAAGGACCAGTTGTACTGGTTGAAAAAGCTGTTTAATTCAGATGCATCCAATAAAATATGCATCCTTCAAAAGAGATACGGTGCATAAATTTATACTTTAAAGAATACCACCACCACCTCCAATGATGAATTACTCAAAAAAAATTAAATTGTTCAAGCTTATAGATGTAAGAAATAATGCAACAAATTGTGGAAATTGATAGAGATTTTGCCAAAAATAAAGGGCTTGTTCTTTTGTGTGCGTATATGTTTGTGTGTGTGTATGTGTGTGTGTGTGTGTGTGTGTTTAATTAGTTAAAATTACAAAGTAAATTTAGGCTGTGCAGCATTTTCTGCTGACCCAGTAATCATTTTCAGTTACCCCATTTTACTGTTAAGAGCGTAGAGTAGGAAGCTGAAATCAAAAGCCATTCCCTTTACCATTTTATACGCATTAACCTGGACTGTAAGAGGAAG
>NW_012139413.1:7451125-7452197 GCF_000956105.1 Propithecus coquereli
TCTTATAAATATCATCCTGGTGTTTCAACTCAGGCAATTCCTGGGAAAAAAGTAGCCTCCTGACTCCACAGGAGATATAAATGCATGACCAGAGACCACTGAACCCAATAAAAATAACCATCAACCTACCATATGTCTTTACCATCAATCCACATTAGGATTGACATCATACTACAAAATAGAATAAATATAGGAAAGAAAAAATCGATTTTAAAAAATATGGCTCATTCATCTGATTACATTTCCCAGTTTGTCAGAGACAAAATATCTGCACTTCTTTGCCATAAGAATCATTCTTGTGATATTCAGCTTTCAGTATGGAAATCAAAATTTGAATAGTCAATATCCATTATTGGCATTCATTTTTCTAATGTATAGCTTATTCACCTTATCTGTGACAAAGTGCATTTCTTACCTGACCTCTGTAATACTTAAATAATGTTCTTTTGAAAACGTTGTAGGCACCATTCAAGAGTGGAGATATCTACCTTTCTTATTCTCAGGACTTGATCACTTGATCACAATAAAAAGGCTTTGTTGGGGAGATTCTAGTTCTATTTCTTGGATCACAACAGTTCTGCAAAGCTTAATAGTTCAGAGTTCAGATTACATGCTTCTTTTCTCAATTTTTTTTCTTGACTTCTTTCACTTATGTAGCTATACACATGATCGTAATGACAAAGCACAATCAAAATATGAACTTATTATTTTACGTGACCATGAAAAAGAATGTTGGAGAATTTTGTCTTAAAACATCAAATAAATGTTTAAAATTTTAGAATTGGAAGAAGTCTTGAAAAATGTTATCTAATTTCCATTCTCCACCTGACTAAAATTTTGAAAACTAGGCTATAGCTAATAGGAGGAAGACTTCTAACAGAAAATCCAAGTTTCTTGACTCATGTTCAATGTTTTAACCAATACATTATGTTCCTATAGCATATTTTTAATTCTAATTTTTCATGATTAGTATTAAAACACGATCATTTTTAAAATATATTAGTGAACCATATCTTTGTTTTCTAAAAATAACCAGCTCTGAAAGGAATCTTTTCAAGTGTTATCATTATTT
>NW_012139413.1:7472047-7477698 GCF_000956105.1 Propithecus coquereli
TTGCAAGTCTTGCATGATGCAGACCCTGAATATTTATCTTACAACATCTTTGGTCTCCTGCTACTCGCATCTTTTATTTCTGTTCACCTCCTCATGCCTTTACTTTTGCCATAACTTTGTCCTGAAATGCCCTACCAGTTTGTCTGATTTTCAAACTCTTATTCACTATTTTGTATCCCATGAGTACCTCTATCTCCTCTTTCCTGTCATCACGTGAGTATGCTAGTTGCTTTTTCTTTTATGCCAGTTGGGCTTGGTATAGACTTCCATTATAACACTTATCACAGAATTTCATAATTATTATTATTATTATTATTATTACCTAGCTAGTGTAGTCCTACTGGAGGCCAACATAGAGCACATTGCCTAGCAGAAACCTGAGTGGAAGCCTTGAGGAACCAGTGGAATATACAGCAACTTACCAAGAGGTAAAGGGAGGCATAGAAGCTAATCGTCAAGCATAATTCATCTCCAGAGATTCAACTTCATAGGAAGGAATAGTCATTGGTAGCTGTCAAGTTTTCCAACCACTTAGGGTAGGGAAAAGAGTCTTTAAATCATTCATTCTCCCATAAGATAATATAAATTGACCCCTATTCTTCTTTGATGTTTATTAAAGATACACTGTCATAGATACTTCAGGGTCATATAGTGTATGAGCTTTCTATTGCTGCCATACAAATTATCACAAACTTAGTAGTAGCTAAAAATAACACGTATGTATTAAGTTATAGTTAAGTAATTAAGAAGTCTGCCACAGGTTTTACTGGGCTAAAGTCAGGTGTCAGCAGGACAGTATTCTTTACTGTAGCTTTAGGGGACAATCTCTGTCCCTGTGGTTTTGGGTTGTTGATCTAATTCAGTTTTTTGCAATTGTAGGACTGAAGGGTGTCCCCAACTTCTAGATGCCTTTAACACTTAGTTTGAATCCTTCCTGCCTCCTTCTTCCTCTTGCATCTCTCTGACCACAGTTCTTTTAAGGACTCATGAGATTAGATTTAATACATCCAAAAACCACATCTATAAAGTTCCTTTTGCCATATAAGGTAACATATGGAAAGGTTCTAGATATTAGGGCATGGTCATCTTTGGGGGGAATTCTTCTGTTTATCATATATAGGACCAAATTATTACTGTCTAGCTGGTCTCTCTAGCAGCTGGGAGGCTCCTGATACGTAGAATAATTGTCTAGCTCTGGGAAGTAGGGTATCTCCTTTCAGTTTGAGTCCTCTGAGTACCTGAAAGGACTAGAAATAGACTTGCATTTCTAGTATAGCAAAGTTTCAGAATTTCCTGGGTAAGTTCCTCACATGCTAGGAAGGCATTTCCTTCCATAGTATTTAGGAACTTATCTGACATTTGCTAGTATGATTTCACAAAATATAAATATCTGGGGTAAAGTTGGTGTATGGTCCATTAGCATATATTCTCTGTCGTCACTTCTGCTTTTTCAGTCTTCTTTCCATCTCAACCTCTGGTTGCAGTTCTCATGCACCCTATGGACATTGGCATGCTTCGTTGTAAGGTACCATCCAGCCCCGAAATCTCCCATGCTCTCAGTGCAGCCTTCTTATCTAACAACACTCTGACAACCCCCTCTTCTCAATCAATCACCTTTTCCCTCAGCTAGAGACCTTGACTCCCAACTCTCATTTCATTCAAATAAACACTGACTTGCTTGCCACACTCCCTGTTCCTCTTCCTTGAACTTGACTATCAATTAGTGATCACAAACTGCCTTGATTCCCAAACCTACTATTAAATATATCCCATCAACTCCTGACTGTAAACTACTCTTATTTCTTACCCAATTCCTTTTCAGGGTCTCAAAACATCTTTCTCAGAACCAACGTTCTTTCACCCAGAAGTAAGTATCTTACTTCTCTTTTGCATTTGGCTACTTTCTTCTTGAAACTCTCTATTCCACTGATCCCATGATTTTTTACATGTTTTTAAAATCTTCATCATCTTTGTGACTCCTTGGCCTCACAGTAAGATTCTTCAAGATTCAGTTTCACTGCTTTCCTTTCTAGACAATCCTAGTAGAGATCATCACCCGACTAACATCTTGATACTTTTATGATAAAATCACAAAGTGCCTATTATCTTCCTAAATAACTATCACTTTAAATTAAAGTAGTAAAATGTGTTATCTTTCCTCAAAGTGTACATTTCTATACTGCTACTGCCTTCTTTAGTTTTTGCAAATATATCATTAAACAAACAAGCTGAACTGAGGGCCTTTGCAGCTTTGTAGAACCAGCGACTGAGATCCAAATATGAATAACTAAGGTTGGATGAGTTGTTGAGCTAAGTGTGGTCTCAGGCACAAACAGGCATGACTCATCCTAATATAAGCAATTTTAGTCTTGGAGTGTACACCACAAATCCAGTAACAATTTACATTTTTATCTCATTATGTCTAGGTTAGGTAAACTGTCATACTGATACCCTTATTTCAGTGTAAAACAAGTAAAGCATTCTTGCTCTAACTAGTGAAGACAAGATAAACAATAGATATCTTATAAGAAAAAAGTCCTGTTCAATGAATCAGATAAGCTTTAGGGACTCAGTTCTATAAGTAAGCCACAGATTTCTTCTCTCTTTGCCTTGAACATCTACCACTCATGTTACAAATCAATACTAATAAAATAGCATGGTGTTCTTGCCTACTTTAGACTACATGGATCATTGCAATCAATTTGATTTGCATACGTATGAGCCATGGTATGCTGTAAAAGATAGTATTGGAAAAATAAAAAGAATTTAAAAGCCACACATAAAAGAAATGCATTTCAAGATTACACCTGAATTACCATGATTTGATTTTTAAAAATTCTAATAAGAGTTTCTGTCTTAAAATTTAGCTTTCACTGACATTTATAAATTGTAATTTCTCTGCTAGGTGACCTCCTCATTACAAGTAACAATTCTAAATTTTACTAGTGTCAATACCTTCATTCGTAAGTTATCCTGAAGATGTGTTTTAAATTCAACATTTTGCAGTCTTTTAATCATTTAGAGGATTTTATTTTATTGTAGAAATATACGATATTGTAGAAAATACACATAGGAAGAAGGTTTGATTTTCAGTTTCCCTTTTAGGTATCAGGAGAAAATTGCTACAATTTCTTAGTACCAGGCAGTGAGTAGGGTGCTGCAGCCAGTTCATATCAGCTTAAAAGAGCCAATAAAGTGAAAGTCTTCCCATTCTGCATTCAGAGATGTCACATTGGTAGATATAAACGGGCCATGGTGAAAGTATTCACACCGTGCAAATCAGCAAATGCCACAAATCAGGACTTTTTTTCCCAGAGAGCTGGTTTTAAGCATTAACCAGCATACCACTGATATGTTGTATTCACACATCCACAACTTCTATAACGATGCAGTAGCTGCTAGCTCTGGGGAGCCAAATGGGCTGGTTGTTTTTTGGTTTTTGTTATTGGTGCTGGTGTGTGTGTGTGTTTCACAGTTAACTAGGGACTTACTCATTTCTGCAGTAAATCTGTCACTATGAACTGTGAATCCTTTTTAAGAGGTAGGGCTGTGCACTACTTTGAAAAGACACCAGTCACAAACAGTCACTGTAATAAACAGACTATCAGCCACAGAATCAACACACTGTCAAGAAGGCCTCATGAACTATATCCAGTCAAAGTTGCCCAATGACTTTAAACAAACAACTTTGAAGGAAAAATGAAATTGTCTTCTGGGCCATTCAGATAGAGCTTTAAGAGAACATTGAGGCCGGGCGCGGTGGCTCACGCCTGTAATCCTAGCCCTCTGGGAGGCCGACGCGGGTGGATCGTTTGAGCTCAGGAGTTCGAGACCAGCCTGAGCAAGAGCGAGACCCCATCTCTACTATAAATAGAAGAAATTAGCCAAACGACTAAAAACAGAAAAAAAAAAAATTAGCCAGGCACAGTGGCGCGTGCCTGTAGTCCCAGCTATTCGGGAGGCTGAGGCAAGAGGATCGCCTGAGCTGAGGAGTTTGAGGTTGCTGTGAGCTAGGCTGACGCCACGGCACTCTAGCCCTGGCAAGAGAGTGAGACTCTGTCTCAAAAAAAGAAAAAAAAAAAAAAGAACATTGAAAACAATAGTGGCAATAAAAATGAAGTTTGACCAGTCAGATAAGGAGTTAGAGTTATTTCTAGGAATAATCAAATTATTTGAAAATGTTAAGTGTTAAAATAATTCAGTTTAGAGAGAGAATGCTAAACATTTCTGAATATTTTAGCAAAATAATATAGTCAAGAAGCCAATTTTAGTCCGTCTACTTTTCCTCCAGTTCCCTAGTTCCATCAAACTGTGGGTATCTATTAGTTTAGCAGACGCAGAAAGCTTTAAAGGTTTTGGGTACATACATTTAAATAACCTAAAAGATGGTCTCAGATAACAAAACCTTTGTTGAACTTTGATATGGAGTCTGAATAGAGTTTGCCATGATGGCTTTTGCAGTTAAAATTAACACACTGAAAGTTTTTCAAATTAATTGGTAAAAAATTTTTCAGAGTAATTTGTTAACAATAGACTAAATTTATTTAATGTTTTTAAGAAAGATTTTGAATAAATCTAAAACATGTTTCTTTTATGTCACTTTTCAGTTGGGAACATAGGTGAATCTTGGCCACTTTCTTTTGCAACTTTTAGTTAAACTAGATTAACTAGACTAAACCAGGGCTAGGCAAACTCTGGTCAGTAGGCCAAATGTGGCCTACCTGCTGATTTATACAGCCCCTGAATTAAGACTGATTTTTACATTTTTAAATGATTGAGAAAAATCAAAAGAAGAATATTTTATGATATGTGAAAATTATAGGAAATTCAAATCTCCATAAATAAAGTTTTATTGGAACACAGTCTCACCCATTCTTTTACATGTCATCTATAGCTGCTTTCAGGCTACAAAAGCAGACTTGAGTAGTTACTACAGAGATTATACAGCCTGCAAAGGCTAAAATATTTACAATCTGTCTCTTTACAGAAAAAGTTGGTTTATCCCTGGACTAAACTACACTTCTTTTTTATTTGATATTTTAATTCCATTCCTTTAACTTGAATCAAATTCAAGATCAACAATGTTCTTAAGGATATTAAGTAACTGCATAAGTTAATTATGAAGTGTACAAACAAGGAAATAAATGATGATATGCAATCAACCGAGTTCACAACAGATTATGTGTTCAGATTTTCCCTTTTCCTCTCAATCGTCTCCAGCCAAAGACCCTTGAGCAGCTGGTGAATCTTCTGCCCCTCCTCACCAGAACACAGAGGATAAAAGTGCAAAGCTTTGGAACTATTAAAAAGAGGTTAGTAAAGATAATGCTCAAGCCAGAAAATAGATTTCATAATTGTATTTTACTTTTCTGAGTGCTGAAAACATTCATTTGCCAAATGTATACTTTTAAAATGTGCCCAAGTTTTAAGAGATCTGTTTTGACATTATGTCATTTTCTGATACCTAGAGACTCAAACGATTGGAATCATCTGGACCTTCTCAGGGCCTGGCCATAGCTTTGGGTGCATCTGTCACATTGGAGATGTGAATACGCCCTACTGTCATTTGTCCTGCTTATATTCAAAGGCAGGTAACCAACTAGAAGAAAAGAAAGTAATTATCTCCAGATTAAGGGTAGCCAAATATAGAC
>NW_012139413.1:7480963-7483464 GCF_000956105.1 Propithecus coquereli
GTGAGGCCATGCCTACCACATCAACGTAGTCGTACTCTAGGTATAGGATATAGAACAGAAGGTAGGAAAGTATACATGCAGGCAAGAAGGAATGGAGGGCCTCTTGAAACAATGAAGTGATTGCTGAAAGCTGGGACAGTTTGTCTTCTATTTTAAAGTCTCAAATGAGAGTCAGTGTCAGTCTTAGCCAAATTCCTTGAAATACTGTCATATATTTCAGGGAGCTGTAAGGAGATCTTTTATTACATCCTTTCAAATCCTGATGTGCCCTCGAGAAGTTGGCTTTAAAATATTTGTAGTCTTTTTTTCCCCAGCATAGACTCAGAAGGCTCTTTTTCTTTTTCTTTTTCTTTTTTTTTTCATTTCCAAGCAGCTGCAAAGTTTACTTTTGAAGTAGAGTATTACTGTCCTAAGGAATTTTGAAGGACTTCTATATGACAGCACAATTTGAAGTTTTGAGAACTTCATAATGTAGTCAACTTATGTGACTTTAGGCTGCCAATTTCATTTTATTTTTTGAAAAGTCAAACTATGAGGCTTTTTGTTTGCATATAAATTTTTGTGGATCCTTTTTGTGTCATTATTCCATTGCCCTTTTTTAATAAAAGAGATACGATGGAAAAATTTCCCTTTCTTATTTTTTCTCTCTCCTTTAATCTGTCCCTTTTCCTCTTCTCAATTTCAGTCTAGCAAATATTTAGTCTTGGGCTAATTATATTTAAGGCATCCTGGTAGCCCTGGAAACACAAAGAAAATAAGAAGGTATCTCTACTGTTAAGGGGTTAAAAATCTCTTTCTCCCTGCTTCTCTCTTTGTAACTTTCACCTCTTTTTTTATCTTGCTCAATTTTTTCTGCATTTCTTTTCCTAAATGGACTATATTTTTGCATATATGTGAGAATAAAGCATTTTTAAAAATTTAGTTTCTAGTAAACAAGCCCAAATCTGTGATGAATAGGCCCACTGAATGTTTTTCATTTTCAACATGGCAGTTGGAGAAGGATGTGGATGGTGTACCTTTCCATTTCTTCTTCTCTATTTCTGGGAAGGAATGCCTTGGACCAAATCTGACCATACAAAGACATGTTTGCATTTATGACTCTGCTTGGTAATCAACAAAGTGATGGTGATAGGATTTGACAGAAAATGCCAACAGATGCAGCTAAGAGTGAGCTCTTTTTAGGTAGGTAAAGGGTAAGCTTGCTACAGTACAGGCTGACTATAAAAGGCTGGTGACATTGCAGTGTTCCCAGTGAGAGGGCCATGCTGCCCTGGCTCTCCAGGCCCATAAAGACCCTAATACTTCTGCTTCTGCCATCTTCTTGAGGTGAGGATGCTGCCAGAACTTTGGAAAAGCTCCTCCTTCTAGCTTCATAGAGCTTTGAACCCACATGACTCCTGATAATACAGTTCTAGCTATCTGCCTGATGCAAATAATTGGTAACAATTTCAGCATCTCCCCACGTGTTTGCCTGAGTTCTCTTTCCAACGTGAATCATCCCCATAGCAGAATGAGGCTATGGGCCTACCTGAGGTCTATTTTCACAGTTTCCAACTTCTATTAATTTTCTACAGATGAATGACACTGCAAACTTCTTATTTCTTTATTCTTATGTTGCACAGTTTGAATTTGCAACTTTAGCCCAATTGTTAAAACTACGCTAGAGCAAGGAAAGCAAAAAATTGATTTATATTGACTTCCACCTCCAATTCGTACTGCCTGCTTAGAGCAATATGATAAGGAAGATTCCAAGGCTTCACGCTGGTTCAGTAAGAAAGAGCTCTGGTGGATCAGGGATATATTCCATAGACAAGGGAGGGGAATAATGGCATGCATTCCTGACATTTCCCATTCATTCCTGGTCTAGCACTATCCTAAATGTTTAAGAGAGAAGAAGACAGACCTCTCATGTGGCCTTCCCTTGGGCATACATCAGCCTGTCGGATGCTGGTTGTGGATTATTAAATATATTACCAGATCTGCCAGTGAAGATGGGTGTGGGTGTGATAACAAATACATTACTTGGGGGCGTTTCAGGCAAGCACAGGTATGTTTGGTGAAAGTAACAGAAGACATGTATCCAGCAGTACTTTCTCTAGCAGATTTGTCTCTATGATTGCAAAGGAAGTCTCAGAGTACAGCCTTTCCTTGAAGCATAATGGATGTCACTGGCACAGTAGGATTTGTGGGATTCTGTTGACTATCTCCTTAGCTGTACAGAAGCTTTTTAATTTCGCTTTGGCTATTCGGGTTCTTTTCTGGTTCCAAACGAAGTGTAGAATAATTTTTTCCAGATCTGTGAAATATAACATTGGTATTTTGATGGGGATTGCATTGAATCTGTAAATCACTTAGGGTAGTATGGACATTTTAACAATGTGACATTTTGACAATGTCACCTGGTGCATGCCTGTAGTCTCACATACTTACTTGAGAGACTAAGGCAGAAGGATCACTTGAGCCCAGGAGTATGAGGCTGCAGTGTGCTATGATTGCACCTT
>NW_012139413.1:7483514-7486190 GCF_000956105.1 Propithecus coquereli
GCTTAATTATTCTTTGTTTAATGTTTTACCCTGATAGGATCCCTGGTAGGGGAGCATGATATCCCCATATTGCAGCAGAGAAAACTAGGTAATTCTGAAATGACTTTTTCAAATTCACAAAAGTAATAACTAACATAGCCATGTTTTAAGGCCAAGTCTTCTGACTCCAAAATCGCATCTTTTGGAACTACTCTTCAAAAAAATAACATGGAATTCAAGAGGAGTACCCAAGAATGCTCTTAGGACTTTTTGATCATCTAATTTAAAGAACATATCATTTGGCTTATCAAAATCTATAATATAGATTTTCTTTCCCTTACCTTCCAGAAAAATCCCTTTTGCTAACATTTAACTTGGAACTGTGATCAAGAATGCATTAGGAACTCACATGTATACGTTCTCTTTAATATGTGTATGCGGTGTGAGACCCACTATGGTGTGGTAGGGAGAGACTTGTTTTTAAAACTAGAAACTAAAAAATAGAAATATAAACAGAATATTTAATGACTAGCATGATTTTTTTCTATTTGCATGCGTGTGTGTGTGTGTGTGTGTGTGTGTGTGTGTGTGTTTAAACATGTTTTCTTTCAGTGGCTTGGCATCTCTCTTGTGTATTAGATTTGAATAATGCAAAAATTACACTTACATCTGTTTGCAATCTCATTTTGAAGTTTATTCCATTTGTTAGCCACTCCCTAAAGAATATTTCTTATCTTGCTTTGTAGGATATGTATATTCTGTATGTAAAACTTAGGTATGTGTGATCCTCATCTCTAAGTTTCTCTGCAAAGTGATAAAGGATACTGTTTGGCAAAACTGAAGTATGAAATTGTAGTGGCTCTCTTCCTGGTACTCAAGACATCCTGATTTGATCATTTCATTTTGGAAACTTTATTGGGAAAGGATCTGAATTTACACAGTGGGCTTAATTTCTTTTTTGAGAACAGGCCCTAAGATGCTGTGGAATTTTATTGATTTACTCTGAGAATCACTGCACTGCCCTTCAAGAAATCTGAGCTGAATTGAAAGGACGCACTGCAGTTGCTTTGTCAGAGTCAGAGCCATTTGTCTCACAACATTACACAGTATATATTGAGACTTCAGATACATTTTGCTTGTCTAAAATACAGCTTTTATATTTAAGTCATTTTAATGGCAAGCTAGCATAAAAACTGATAATCAGATCTTCTGATGTAGATTTTATTATGACAAGTTTGTACTTTGCTTGGCATCCAAAATTTGGTTCCTTACAAAGATAGCCCTTCAGAGAGTGTTATTTGATTATCTAAAATCAGTGCTCATACTTTTTCAAGAAATCTTGAAAAAAAGCTAGTTTCTCCCACTCTGCCATATTCCATACTCCTAACTTATTTTAGCTTGGATAATTTTTTCTTTAACTTTTCCAAATCCCATAGTTTTCCTACTCCTCCTGGATAGGACCCATTAAAGAGAACTGAGTCCACTGGGTGGTCACAGCTTCTGTCTGTGGTCTTGGCCTTCCCACAGGGATAGACATATGACTGACCCATGTCTTCACTTCCTGCCTCAACTGGTGAGGATTTTAGAATCAACATAGAAATAACTGACCTTTAGCACTGAAAGTATGATTTTTAAGAGAGTTTGTGTGAGAATAAAGAAAATGTAATATCTCAAAGTTACAGGTCAACTTGGTCAACCTGATTTCATATAACAATATTTCATGATAGTTATTCCAATATAGATTTTCTCTCCACAAGGAGGAGTAATTTAAGATTACATTTATTATTATAAGTGAACATTGAGTAGCCAGTGACTCTACCAAGTCTTTAAGTTGGTGAGCCTCTGACAACTAATTTTAATATTTGATCATCAATTCTGTCAACAGGCTATAGTCTTTTTTTAATTGCTTGAAGGTAATCACAGAGTAGGCATGGAATAGTGCATTTTGGCTTATTTCTGGAGCAACAGAGAACATGATTATAATTATATGAGACTATAACTATTCTGTGAACCCACACCATTAATCCTAAAGATATCAGGAGCATCCATTTATCAAAATGTGTTTTGTGACTACCATGTTCTAGGCACTATTCTGATACTGGGAACAGAACATGAGTGAGGCTCAGTATTTGTATTAAAAAGTTCTCATGGAGTAAGACAGATAAACACAAATAGAGGACTGTGTGTCTAGTGCTATATTAAAAATTATATAAGAATTTTGGGGTTTACCATCTAACTTAGCTTTGGTGGATCAGGGGCATTCCATGTAGAGCGAATAGCACATGTAAAGGTCTAGAAAAGTTTAGCCTGGAGAAGAGACTTGTAAAGTCAACAGTGGACAGGTCAAGAAGGGCATTGCATGTTCTGTTAGGATTTTATTCCTGAAGACAAAGGGATACCTCTGATGGGCTTTTATGGGGGTTATAGAATTATCGGATCAGATTGGCAGCAATCCAAGAAAGAGACTGGTGATCGGATCTAAGGAGAAATATAGTATGGGGAGAAGAGGACAGTGTAGAGACAGAACAGACCAGACTTGGCTACTGACTGATTGAGAGATGGAAATGGAATAGTTAAGGTTAGTAATAGTATGCACGGGTGATGAGACTTTTACCTTTTGTGGTCCATGTACTGTGTTAAAGAACTTATGCATGGTAAAGATGATTTAATCTTTGTTCTTGGACTATTTAAAATATA
>NW_012139413.1:7490375-7494027 GCF_000956105.1 Propithecus coquereli
TAATTTTAATGTCTTTACAAATATTTTTAATGGGAACTATTGGCAGACTACAGATTCTTTTAGTGTTATTAATTTATCTAAAGATTAAGATGTAATAACATCAACTGGCCAGACTCAGTAGCTTAAACTTACTGCCTTAAGAATCACCATTTGTCTTTAACTATCACAAAGTATCTCTTTCTACCAATGATATGGGAAAATAGATCATTCTTCCATTACTGGCACACATTAGTGTTAGTATATTATCTCCCAGGATTGATATTATTCATTTGTAGGAAATGACTAGCATATGCATTTTATTCTATTGGCTAGTTACTAAGTCAGGAAACCCTTACAGAATGATTCAAGGCAAGTAATATTTGACTGGGGGGAAATGGGAGGCTCAGTTAAGATATAAAAAAAGCCCAGACAGACAAATTCTTTGGCACCTGGAAGAGAAAAGCAAAGCAAACTTCAATTTTACCTTGGGCTTGACTAGTATGCAAGGGAATGTTGGTCATCTGCTGCCTTCTGCCATCCTATTGATGATAAATTTTACCCAGGGGCATACACTGCAGATCATCCTTTATCACAGGACTTTCCCAAACAGAAGCATCTCACGCTTCTGGCCTTCTCCTGAACAAGATTTAATTCAAAGAGCTTGTGTCTTGGTGTGTGTGTGTGTGTGTGTGTGTGTGTGTGTGTATGTGTGCGTGCGGGGTGTGTGTGTGTATTCCATGCAGCCACAGCCACGGTCCCTGGTGTCCTAGACTTTACAATCTCAAATGAATATTCACTTGTTCAGTTCCCACTATTGAGCAATCGATTTGCCTGAAGATGATAATGGCTGCTGGTGGATTATATGGTTGTCCCACCCGCCAGTATTTACACTTAAACATGGACTCCTCAATGCATAGCTTCCATACACCCACCCTCTGATACAATCTTTCATATTGAAGAGATTTTAGGTCAATGTGTGAAAGATTTATTGACTTAGGGACATCCTGGAATTAAACCCTAAAGTCACTGCAGCCTTGACTCCGGGCACTTGAAACTGCTAGATTACGCTGTTTAGTTTCTTTCTTTTTTTTTTTTTAGCTTGATTAATGACAGTTTTTATTACTTACTCGTCTGAACTCTTCCCTTCTTACTCCCACACCTGCCAGGATCTCGATGTGTAGATCTCTTTTCTTTAATACTTAGACTCAATGTGCATGTGTGTATGTTTTGTGGAGTGTGTGTGTATGTGTTCTGAATATAAGCATACCTAAGAGATATTGTGGGTTCAGTTCTTGGCCACTGCAATGAATTGAATATCACAATAAAGGGAGTGGCACTTTTTTTTGGTTTCCTAGTGAAAATAATAGTTATGTTTACCCTATACTGTAGTCTATTAAGTGTGCAATGATTATGTCTAAAAAACAATGTATTTACATTAATTAAAAACACTTTCAATAAAAAATGCTAACAATCATTGAGCCCTCAGTGAGTCATAGTCTTTTTGCTGGTGGAGGGTCTTGCCTCGAAGTTGATGACTGCTGACTGATCAGAGTGGAGGTTGTTGAAGGTTGGGGTATCTGTGGTAATTTCTTAAAATGAGACAACAAGGAAGTTTGCTATTAATACGTTGATTGATACTTTCTTTCATGAAAAAATTTCTCTATAGCATGTAATGCTGTTTGGTAGGATTTTACACACGGTAAAACTTGTTTAGTTTCTTTCTTTTCCTTCCTGATAAGTGGTAGAATTTCCAGAGGATACAGTGCGTCTCAAATACTAATGTACATGTGAATCACCTGGGACTGTGCTGAAACAGATTCTCACGCAACAGAACTGAGGTGGGGCTTCAAATTCTGCAATTTTAACATGCCCTCGGGTGGTGCCCCTCGTGTTGCTTATATGTAGACTATGTGGTGAGTAGTATGGGACTAAGGAATGAGACAAACCCTGAAGGACAAGGACAGGAAAAATAAAGCAATCATTTCGTACAACAAACTGGATAGCAGTCTTCATTGCCCATTCCATTAAACCATGTGATCATCCTAAACCTGAAATTTGAACTTCTGCTACCATTTTATTCTGCTCTGCAGTGATTCTCTTTTCCTTTCCTCTTTTCTTATCCCACAAAGAATAAAATGAGAATAATAAAGTAGATAATTCCCTTATATAGCTTGTATTCTTTTGATATCCTTTTATTTAGATTCCACATTAGATATGCAGATTTACCAACAAACATATTGTATTGGACTTCTTAAGATTCTAAAATTACTAAATTCTATAAATAATATATAATTCTCTCAGCTAATATGTATATTATATAAATACTTGTGTGTTTGCTTGGTAGAAAAGAGAAACAGAATTATTTTGGTAATAATGCAGCATTAAAGAATCTCTATTTGGAATGAGAGATTTGATTTTAAGCTTGGACTGTTTTAACTTCATTGTAACTTTGACAATTTTCTTATCTTCTATAAGTGTTCTTCCTTATCTGTAAAATGGGTATGATAACAATATTAAGGAGTGTTGAAGTTTAAAAGAGAAAAATTTATGTGAAACATCTTGTAAATTGAAAGCATTTTACACAGTTGCTAAATATCAATTATTCATTAAGTTTTCATTCACCTTTCCTGAAATCACATTGTTTTATTGCATTTCACACACAATATCTATGAACCTCATTAAATTTAAGTATAAAAGACTAAACAACTCCTACACTCGCTGTACCTCTAGAAAGAAAACAAACTGTTTGCTATAATACACACACAGAATTTATTAAGAAAGTAATCCCCAAACAAAAATGTACTAATTTTGGAGAAATAATTATTTAAGCTATTGCAAGCTCCAGTGCTTTTATAGCTAACATTTTTTCCTCTAGTTTTGCTAAATCTAGTAGTTTATCTCAATTATTAAGTGACAGTAATATGTAGAATCTAAGAGGTGAAATAAATCTATATTAACCTTGCATAGAATGGCTTCTAAAACAATGATCAAACTTTATGAAAATGCAAAACTATTCCTTAAATAGTGTAATCATTCAGAAACACTGACGCATGTATCTAATGAGTCAAAAATATTAATTTCCTTTTTCTCTCCCTCAATATATGTAAATGTTAGCAAGCTCGCTGAAAGGTTGAATCAGAGATTAGCTCGAAACTGTCAAGGAGAATATCAAAACGGCACCTTCTAGGGCATGTAGGCAAACCAAATACTTAGTGGAGACAGGCTAATTTATCATAGCACAGTTGCGATGGCAACAACAGTTCTTGGTGCCATGTGACCCAAAGCAGTTTCTGTTGACTGGCTCTAACTGACTGTCAGTTCAGCAAAGGTTCCACTGTTTCCAGTGAAAAGCAAGAGAGAGCATTGATACTTGTTGAAAAGGCATAATAATAATAGTGTATCTCAAACCATGAAAGCATCCCTTTGTCTCCTTGACATTTATTTTTATTCTGGCTACAGGGATCCCTCTAATTTTTGTTACACAAAGGTCCCTTATTTATTCACAGATTAAACATGTGTTCCTCTGTTTACTAAGAGTTCCATCTATGCTAACAGAGTTGTGAACAAGAATTTAAATCTTCTGTGATAATAATAATATTTTATTTACAATGTGCTAAATTTTGTGCAGCATTTTATCTAATATTTTTCATAAGATCCCAAGAAATCTGGTTGT
>NW_012139413.1:7494723-7496110 GCF_000956105.1 Propithecus coquereli
GATATAATAAAAATAGCAGAATTACAAATAGCAGAAGTAAAGTTATGGACTTTATAATATACTATCATTATATAAAATATACATGTCTGAAGAAAGTAATTTGCCAAATGAAAATAGTATAATAGTATCATTGGTATGATTATAAGTGATTGCTGTATTAATATAGAATATCTTCCTCCTTTAAGAAATGTCACTGTCTTTTCTATTAGAAAATATAATGAAAGAAAAAAGTGTAGAGGTTGGAATGGTGAGGGAAGGACCTTCAATGGCCTACCCAGCACCAACAGCAACCAGAATGAGTTCTTAAATCCCTCTTCCTCTTTCACTTAAGAATACCCATTCACCCCAAATCCATGGCAGATGGGGGCGAAGTTAACTAAAATGTGGTTCTGCTAATACTTTTGTGCATTTCCTTGATGTTCCCTGAGTAGTGCTGCCTCAAGTGTGAAGCAAAAAAGAATTTATAAGGAAGAATCCATGCGCGAAAGAATTCCAATTTATACACCAACAAGAGAATAAGTGGAAGAAAAGGAGGAGAGTGAAAGCAGTTTGCAAGGTTGATTAAAGGGTGTGGTTTGCCTTTGGAATGCATTTTTGTTCAAGTTTAAGATTTATACATTTGATACCCTGGCATATGGGAAGAGGAGCTGAAAGTCCAACTTACAGTCTTTTCCATATGACTAAACGTTTATTATAACCTAGAGCTAATGACCAGACACATGATTTCCTAGCTGAGTCTTCTTAGTGGCAGTGGAGCAGTTGAGCTCCAGGTTGCTGACAGCCCAGGAAGGAGTGAAGGAGGGGGGCAGATAAGAAAGCACTGACAGAGGCGGCTGGGTGGGTCTTGCAGTGAATGCTGACGTGCTCTCCTCTCTCACATTCTAGCTGAACTGGCTGGTGTCCAAGTGCTGTTATCTACTCCGGCAAGGACAGGCCACATTTCGCTCCATGTAAAAAGTATGTCAAGCAGAAGAACTCAGTAATAGCCAAAGAAAAGTGCTTAATTCTTTATCACATTATTCTTACCTCAACTGCTCTGTTTCTAACCGAGGTGATTTTTAATTTACCTGACGAGGCACAGTTCAATTTTACTGTTGCTCTTTTAAAGCAATAAAATATATACTGAGGAAGATTGAAAATATAAACTGAAACTCTGTCTTGCTGATATTAGTGGAAATTTTGCCTCAGTCATTGTTAGGTTCCCCTCTCTAAGCCAGAATTCCAGACTTCCTGCATTCCAGAGGCTCATATGGTATACTCAAAAGAAGGTATCTAAACTTCAGCGGAGTATGGTTGCTGCTGGCATCCTCATTAACAAGCCAAATTGGTCTTGTGAAATTTGGTGGCTCTGTGCTTTCTGATGATGCTCGGGCAATATCTTTGGGCC
>NW_012139413.1:7505008-7506732 GCF_000956105.1 Propithecus coquereli
TCCTTGATCTTCGAATAGAAAAAAGATCAGGCTAGCATAGTTTATTTGTCAAGCACTATAGAACAAGAAAATATAAATATAATTCAGGCAATACACCTCTAGCTGCCTGTTTACTACAAAAAATTTGAAGAGAATTATTTAGTCTTTTGTTTTCATGGCACCTCCAAATGAATGATTTAAAATATGTGGCCTAAAGGTTTGGAGGCATTGTCTCATGGAATAATGCAATAATATTAGATCCTTTTAGGAACTGGGAACTCAGGAGAAGATTTGATGTCTTGTTAGACATATATTTGTGAAAAGTATCTTGAGTGACTCAATAATGAGGCAATTATTTCAATTCAAGTTGTATCATCAGATAAAAACAAACAAAAAAAACACTTTGAATTGGCAATATGTGCTAATCAAATGTATATCAAGTGACCTGGAAATTACAGCAAATTTTTTGAAAAACAATTTAACAAATCATATTTCAATATTTTTGTCTAATATCAAAGAGCTCAATATGAGAAAAATAAAATCTGCTGTCTGAACTCTTCCTTCAAAGGAGACAATGAAGCTAATAAAAAAACTTAAAACATCCAAATAAAATGAGATTTTGATGAAAATGTTAAAATGGCAAATCATCCTGTTGTTCAATAGGCTAATTAGTATATACTAGAGGCCAGTGAACCAGAAGTCACAAACTTGAGGCCCAAAGACACATATTTGTATATCTAACATATTGCCTGTTCTGCTTATCAATTGCTATGTAGCAAACCAACCCAAAATCTTGTAGCTTACAACAACTATTTATTTTTTAGCTGTTTCTGTGGTTGGACTGGGCTCGAATGAGTGATCCTTACTTGGGTTTCATGGATGTTCAGTGAAATGGTGTCTGTGGTTCAAGTCATCTGTAGACTTTATTGCGTTTAACAACCCAAATGACTGCTTTATTCATAATACTAGAAGCTCTGTTCCTTTATGAAGTTGTGCTTTGCAACAGAGTAGCCCGGACTTCCTAGTAAGAGCCAAGAAGCAGAGATTTCTAGTCCTATTCAGAGCCAGCTATGTAATTTTTGGAATTCAATGCAAAATAAAAATGTGGAGCCCCATGTTCCACAATCATAGGAAATTTCAAGACAATGAGAACAGAGCATTAAACTAAGCACTGGGTCCTATGTGACTGCACAGGTCACAAGCCCATGAAACTGGCCTTGTTGCTACTAAAAGACATGTCTGCTGCTGACACAGCTTACTTGTGCCAACTCTCTGTGGACAATGCCATGTGCATATACGGCATAAAGATTGATGGCGATCATCTTGGAGGTAAGCTAACATGGTACCATAAAAAGAAATGGAGTGAATGGTTGATATTGAAAAGCTAGAAGATTTTATGTTAAAAAACAATCCACATTTCTGTTTCCTATTGATCAGTGGGAAGCTTTGGCAACAGTTACCTGTATCTGAGTAATAGCTGACTTTTTTAGATAGGGCATGAAAACTCCATTCCCCATACTTTGTACACTTGTTACCTTCCTGTAGACAATTGGGCTTGAGAATTTTGTGTTTTATGAGCATAAAGTGATGGGATTTTTTCTAATAATGTGAATAGATATTTTTATAACTATTACATAAAATTATATGTGTAATATTCTAGATTTTTATATATCTTAAAATTTAATTTTATAAATCCTAGCACTCTTGGAGGCTGAGGCGGGTGGATCGTTCAAGGTCAGGAGTTC
>NW_012139413.1:7506782-7512958 GCF_000956105.1 Propithecus coquereli
GGACCTGCAGTGTTAGAGTCTCAAGTCAAATAACCCTTCTGCTACTCCCCTACTCAGGCCTTGACTAGCTTTTTACTTTTTTTTCAAGAACTATGGTGCTTATATTTTTGTCTTCTTTTATTTTCAAGGCCTATGTAACTTTTTTTTTTTCCTATTAGTGCTCATATGTGAAACCTCTACTAATATTTCTTCTTTTCAGATTTCTGTTTTAGATTATAATATCATTTTAGGCTGGATCGATATTGTGTGAGACAGGCAGCAAGGTTTAGATCATCAACATGAATGCGAAGCTCCAAACAGGCCCTATCACTTACCAAAATGAGTCAGCACGAGCATGTTTTACTCAGCTGAGCCTCAGTTTTCATATTTGTAAAATTTAGGTAATGAATCACTTTATCTTAGATTTCTCGTGAGAATGAGATTAGATGGCATGTTATATATGCTAGTAAATTGCTAGCATGTGGCACATAGTAAAAGCTAGTGTGATTATGATTTCTTATTATGATTATCAGATATCAAAGGATTTACGTGCAGTTGCCCCCTATGACTGAGGTTAATGAGTAACTTCTAATGGAGTATGGAGCTCAAAACACAATTGGTAATACACAACTGTGGCACGCTAGAAATACTTTGTTCATTCATTCTGTCATTTATTTACTGATGACCATAAATGAAGGGACACTGGGAACAAGCAAAAATATAAAATCTAACTTAAGGAAATATATAAGAGAGGCATATAATTGCAATACAGTCTAATCATAACATTCAGTATCAAATAATGGGATAAATGTAAAGTTTTTTGTAAAATTTGTCATAATAGTGACAATGAGGACTGCAGGAAAGGCATGAAGTGTGACATCCTTCAAGGCAGCAATTTCAGTGGAATAGCTCATTTAATGCTAGTTTTATTTGTTGTAAATCCTAAGAGATACATATTCCAGTGAAGATTACACAAAATATAGGAATATGGAGATAAGGCCACCTTTTTATGAATGTGCTTAAATTTGACCAGACTGGAATGTAGGATGAGTGTTCTAGTTTATCCAAGATGACAGCCTGGTATTATGAGGTTGAAGATTCACTGGTTCCTTGTGAATGTTGGGAACAAATCTAAAATGCTTTAATCAGTACAATTTTTTGAAAATAAGAGCATGTGAAATTTTCTGGATGGTTTCCTGTGATTGAACCAAACTGTCAAAGGAAGCAGAGAGCAGAAAAGCAGACTTGTTTTGTGTCAATTTGGGTGCTTTTTTTCCCCTCAACTTCAGACTACAATTGCTGAATAAGCTGATTTCCAGCACACTACTTAATTGAGTGAGAAGAATTTAGAAAGGGAAAGAGGTACACAATTGCTTAAAAACTGATTCTAGAAAGAAAACCTGAATCAGTGCACTCCAAAGGCAATTTGATAATCTACATAACAGAAAGTAGTGACAAATTTAGATTATAGATCTAATATGCAGAATCTGATATTGCTACAGAATATGAGCAGGAAGTTCGTAGATTTTATTTTGTAGGAAAATTACAAAGTGACAATAATCTCTTGGATTATTTTTTACTTCTCTGAATTGATACTTTATCAAGGCTATTGGAATCAGTCACACCTGGAATTAATTTGACTAATTTTAGACAAACTTTTATAGGCCTTAGTTACCTCTTTTTTAAGAATGGGAACATTAATATGTATAAAATATGATATTTAATGGTGTCTGGCATAACACCAGGCTCATAATCAATATTCTTTACATATTGGGTCAATTTGTTTCAATTTTTTATACATATACTGATACTTTACTTTTTAAGAAAATAATAAGACTGGAACATAGGTTAAATACAAAAGCAGATTTTATGTAAAACAAGAAAAAAGTAAACATACCCTTTTTTATCTCTACGTTTTTCTAAGTCCTGACCTAAAATGGCCAGTCCTGAGTACTCTAGTGATGGTTAGATCAATTATACCCTATTTAGGAAGATGTTTAGACCAAAAGTAAGGCATAAATTGTGAAGACATTGGCCATCAGCAGACACAGTGTCTGACTGCCTCTACCTGATTGAGAAGCCTCTATCTATGACATGATGAAATATTATCATCGTAAGTCAGGAAGGACACTCTGAAATTCTTACAAAGCCACCTCTTGTTCTTTAGTGTGTGTGTGTGTGTGTGTGTGTGTGTGTGTGTGTTGTACTTCATTTCAATTTATGTTTGGCGAAAGGCATGTAATTTTAAATCGACAGACTATGATTCCAAACCCTATCATTCCCTTTCAGTTTATCCTTTTGCAAGCTGAACTTATAAATGCAGTCCCTCATCTGTAAAACTTCAGTAAGAACACCTACCTCTAAGGTTGTTTCACAAATTAAAATGAGACCTGTGTGTAAAATGGTTAATACATTGGCATATATTAAATATTTGGGCAATTGTAGTAATTGTTATTATTTATTGATCTAAAATACATTAATCATTACTTACTAATCTCTTCCAATGTGTGGAATTTGTAATCATTTTAATATATTTTATATGGGATTTTAATTTAATTTGTTTTAATGCTTCATGATGTACATGAAATGACCTAGCTATCAGGTATCATCACAGTTCTCTATAGCTTCCTATATATCTAAAAAGCGTATCAAACACCAGAATTTTAAAATACATACAATGGTAGCTCTCTTGTCTCCACTGATTTTATCAGTTTCCTATTGCTGCTGTAACAGATCACAGATTTAGATCTTAAAACAACATAAAATTATTATTTTACAGTTCTGGAGGTCAGAATTTCTAAAATCAAGGTGTCTGCATTCCTATGGAGACACTCTTGGAGAATCCATTTTCCTGCCTTTTCTCTGGAAGAGGCTACCTGCATTCCTTGGCTCATGGCTCTTTACTCTGCTGGAAACAGGCAGTCCAGCATCTTCCAATATCATTTTGTCTCTCTGATTTTTGCTTTGGTTGTCACATCTCTTTCTCTGATTTTCACTCTCCTGCCTTTCTTTCCCTACAAGGGTTCTGTGATTATATTGGGTCCACCTGGATAATCCAGGATAATTTCTCCATTTCAAGATCCTTAACTTAAACATATTTCCAAAATCTCCTTTGTCATGTAAAGCAAAACATTCAAGATTCTGGGGATTAAGACTTGGACATCTAGGCCAGGCGCGGTGGCTCACGCCTGTAATCCTAGCACTCTGGGAGGCCGAGGTGGGTGGATCGCTCAAGGTCAGGAGTTCGAGACTAGCCTGAGCAAGAGCGAGACGCCGTCTCTACTAAAAATAGAAAGAAATTATTTGGACAACTAAAAATCTATATAGAAAAAATTAGCTGGGCATGGTGGTGCATGTCTGTAGTCCCAGCTACTCGGGAGGCTGAGGCAGTAGGATTGCTCGAGCACAGGAGTTTGAGGTTGCTGTGAGCTAGGATGACGCCACAGCACTCTACTCCAGGCAACAGAGTGAGACTCTGTCTCAAAAAATAAAAAAAAAAAAGACTTGGACATCTTTGGGAGGCCATTTTCTGCCTACTACAAAGACTTTGAAGGAAAAAGTTATCCATCCCCTTGAGACCGTGAAGGACATATTAAGGGAAAGATTCAAGTTAAATGTTGTTCATATTTTACTTTACAAGCACATTTCAAAAAAGAGATAGCAGAAATTTTTATTTGGTTTTTACAAAGTGATAGAATCTGTGCAAGATAATTTACAAATTTTCATTGAATTATCTAAGCCATGCCCACTTTATTAGGTAAGTTACATTAGCTACATTTCATGGAAGAGGAAACAGGACCCTAGGAAAATTTGTCCCAAGTCGCTTGGGTAATGAGAGAATCAAGAATTTGAAATAAGCCTGGCCAATTCCAATATCCACACTCTCAGCTAGGTTATGTTCCGCCTATAACTCCCTGTATCTTAACTAGAACAGTTTTAAAAATTCCTAAAATGTAAATAAAATCTTTAAAGATTCCTGTATTATATTACATGGCTAATTAATTACTCATTTTACCTATGACTTTAGCTTCTACTAAACTAAAAATGAGAAACATGCAAACAGAAAAAAATGTTCTAGCCCATATACAACTATTAAATGTGTAAGGTTTTGCTATAGAGAAGTCACATTTTTCTTTCATAATAGATAATAGAGTTTTTGTAAGATTTGTATAAATCTTAAAGGATGTGCAATAAATATTTAAAATGTTAACATGAATACCAAAGAGCTTCGTATGAGCATACTGAGATGCCGTTTATTTTCTTTTAAGGTTTAGTGGAAGGATTGCAAACTGCCCACAGCAGGGATAAGACATTGAGAAAAGAAGAGCAATCTTCTTAATTTATGAATCTGGAAATTCCAGTATCGATCTTCAGTCTGAAAGGAAAGAGTAAATATAAATACTTCAAGGCCAATAAAGTGAAATGAAATAAATTAAAAGATGATTAGATTATTACTCATGGTTATCAAGTGTTCTAAGTATATAGTAACCTAATCTACTACATTTCCAAAAAAGGTAATACCAAATTAATGAAACTTTGGATTGAATGATTGATTCCTAACACAAGTGTGTTAGAAAGGTAGAAAGATAGGGGAAATATAGATACTATTTTGCCACTGAAGGTGCTCATATAGTAATGAAAACTGTGATTAATCTAAGTTAAAGTTGAAACTCTTTCTGTTCTTTTCAGATTTGGGCTATATCTTGTATCTTATTCAAGAAAAATAGAAGGTATGGTCTAGCACAAAGGCTACCCAAATGTCACAGGTTCAGATTGTTTCTGGTTGACGGGGCAGATGTTAGCCTAACACTTACCAACTTGATGATTTGGCTATTTTCATCTTTAGTCATTTTCAAATTTGTGAGAATGTAAATGTGCTATCTCATTTGTTAACTCCACCTGAAACTCAAACCATTAGCTCACCACACTTTTTTAAAGGCTTAAAAACCCCTGCTCCAACCTTTAGGTCTTAAACTAAGTTTCACAAATTCACCTGGTGAAGGAGGAAGGACTGGTGAGTAACAGAACAATAAAGTGCTCCAGGCCTCTGTCAATAGAGCTTGTCAGTTCTTAGCTTATTTTGATTGAGAGACAGAGAGAAAGAGAAAGAGATTTGAAAATCACTCTTCTAGCACTAGCTGACAAATGTATTTAAAATTAAAAGCTTGTAGTCTCATATATTTTATTCTGAATTCCATGAATACAATATAAAAGTGAGTTAGAATTCAGCATATGTGTTTCAATTTCAAAATCTTTTGTTAACTTACTTTTCCAACTTAGTTTTTAAGATAACTTTAAGTTTGTGGAATCTAAATGAGTTATGCCTAAAAAATTTTCCACAGCAACTTAGAATTTGTATGAAGTTCATAACAATAGATTTCATTCCAATTTGAGGCTTAATGTATATACAGCAGAACATAATGCTGTTGACTTTAAAAATCTGTTTCAATTGTAGCGAATTTATTTTTTCCAAGTTCAAGTTTAGATGATACCAGGAAAACATTCAGAGACATTCAAAATGATTTTCTTTCAGTTCTCTAAAGTGTTTATTTCTTTTGTTTTGATTGTGATCAAATCTCAATTATTTTACTCTAGGAAAATAATCGTTTCTCAGCAACTCAAATTTAATTGTATTAAAATGAATTTTCACGTCACATAAGAGATAATCAAATATTTTTCCAAAGTGATTGTATTATCCTGGTTGAAGGAAGCATTTAGTGTTTATGAATTCTTTGACCTGTCCAAAATCATACAGTAAATGAATGCCAAAACTGAAAATGAAACTGAACATTCTTGGTAACTAGTATGCATTCTTACCATGATGTTCCTTCTTCTACATATAACAACTTTGACCCCACAAGTATCAGAAATTGACATCATGAATTAACTGGTATAGATCATTGGTAACTGCAGTAGTTGAGATTACTTGAATCACTTGATTGACTGAAACAGAACCATAGAGCGTGCCTATTCTAACTTGCCACTCATTTTCTAAACAAAACATTTTTCCATGTGTCATTCTGAATGCATTATACCAACAACTACAGCAAGGCCAAATTCAGGGCCTTAGCAACTAGGATAGTGCTCCAAGCTTCCTAAGCCTTATCCAATATCTCTTGGCGGTGGTGGTATTCCTTGATCATTTGATAAATTTATCAATTCCAAAATAATGTTTTAAGGAAACAGCCACATCGATC
>NW_012139413.1:7514813-7516505 GCF_000956105.1 Propithecus coquereli
TTCGAGACCAGCCTGAGCAAGAGCGAGACCCCGTCTCTACTAAAAATAGAAAGAAATTATCTGGACAGCTAAAAATATATATACAGAAAACATTAGCCGGGCATGGTGGCGCATGCCTGTAGTCCCAGCTACTCGGGAGGCTGAGGCAGTAGGATCACTTGAGCTCAGGAGTTTGAGGTTGCTGTGAGATAGGCTGACGCGACGGCACTCTAGCCCGGGCAACAAAGCGAGACTCTGTCTCAAAAAAAAAAAAATTAATTTTATGTATCTGTTACTCCCCTTTTGATTTCTCATTGTATTCCTTTGAAGATAAACTATAGGTTTAATTCAGTAAAAAAAAGATATAATTTATTTTGATGAAACAAATAAATTACAAAGCCGTACTTTTTAACAAAGGCTCATTCATACTTATTTTCACATAAGATACTTTATCATGGTGACATAGAATTTTATCTAATTATTTCGCTGGTCTTATTTATGAACATTAACTCATAACAACATACTGTAACAAGGAAATGATCAAGAAAAAAAATTTTGACCAGTAAACATCGTACAACCATATTCCACATACTCTCAGAGTTGTTTGATGTAGTAAGATCATCCAACATCACACATCCAACATCCAACAGGATTTGGATATCTGATAGCTAGTATTATTATGTTAAAATAATATTTTAGTGATAATAGTGATTTACACAGATTTCATATCATAATTACATAAGCAATTACATTCACTATATTTTTCTTTATGTATTTAATTGTACTTTCAAAATAAAAAATGCTATATAAATGCTAAAGAGCTGAATATATTTCTTTGACTATTTAAAAACTATGAAATCACAATACTTTCCTTTTATAACTTTCAACTAATTGTAATTTCCACGTCAACATTAAGAAAGAAAATGTGGTCCAATTAAAATTGTTAAGAAAATCGAACGTCTTACAAACACTACATTATTCACATTAAAACCAATCAACTCACAATTTAGTGGCTGTGATTATTTTTCAGCAAATTTTTATGTATGTTAACTTTATTAAGAAATATAGCTTAAATTTTTAAAAAGTCATTTCTCTTCATGCATCTAAACATATTTGTTCACATTCTGAATATGAGAAGTTTTTCCTAGGAAATAGGTACATTAAATATTATGATTTATGAAAACCATTGTACTTCCATAGAATTATTTAAAATTTCACCCCAAGTGGGCTTTGGCTGGATTTTTCCAAGATGATT
Organism: Propithecus coquereli; assembly: GCF_000956105.1. Taxonomy (NCBI): domain Eukaryota; kingdom Metazoa; phylum Chordata; class Mammalia; order Primates; family Indriidae; genus Propithecus; species Propithecus coquereli. The sequence continues at coordinate 7,516,048 of NW_012139413.1, forward strand.
TCTTTGTATTACTTCTATACACTTTAAGAACTGCATTTTCTTCTTCTCAGAATAAAAGAAATGACAGATTTTTGGCAAAGGTAATTGGAAAAAAAGAACCTGGAAGTTCTTTACTGGAAATAGCTAGCCATTTTGCCTTTTTTTTCTAATGCCATGTGTCTTCTCTGGGAAGGAATTTCAGTGACTAATAGAATGCTTTTTAATGGGGTAGGGTAGGTGAACTATCATAGCAGATATACCGCTGTTAAACCCCGTGAGCAATTCCATTACACTCTCCATTCCTTAGTTTCCTTATCTGTAAAATGGAAAGAATAATAGTGTCCACCTCATATAGCTATTCTGAGATATAAAAGTTAATATATGAAAAGCTTTTGTAACAATGACTGTCATATAATGAGTGTTATATAATTGTTTTTGTCATCACGTTATAATTGATTTCAGATCAAACTTTATTAACA
>NW_012139413.1:7529575-7533769 GCF_000956105.1 Propithecus coquereli
ATAATCTTAATAATACTGCCTCACAGATTTATCAGGATAATTAAGATCTACGATACCTGAGGACAAGAACCATATCCACAGGGCATGACACATTAAAGGCACTTAGTATTGGTTGAATTGAATTAAATCTCACAGATTTAAATTAGAGGACTTTTGCCTTGATTTTCAACTTCATATTTAGTTGGATTCCTCTCTTTCTCTCTCTGTCTCTCTCTTTCTCTCCCATTAATGAAGTGGCATTACAGATACTTTCACAATAGATTATGCATAGTTAACTTTTGAGAGGATTAAAGGTTTTTTTTAAAAAGGTCAATTATCATTATAAATCCTATTCATATAGAAGAATTCTGTATTAAAGAAATTCTAGATTTTCTGGTGAAATTGTAAGATTCTATATACCCAATCCAGAGGTTTTATATCAACCCGGCAAATTAGGTACATTCCATTTAATATGTGTTTCATATACAAAAGTTACATGAAGTTCTTACTTTTCCCTGATTTGAAAGGAGCAAAGTGCTCCTTGCATAATTCAATGACTCAGGATGGCTTCAGATAGAAGAGAAACTTGTAACAGTTGCAAGATGATCAGCTATCTTCTTGTCATCAGGGGTTTACAATCTGAGCACCATATGGTTGGTGTCATTTATTCTGCATTCCTGCATATTCTTTCTTTCTTGAAAATTACCAGCTAAGTTGTATATTCACCTTAAAGGAATTCAAAGTATATGGCGGGTTGTCAGATTTGCCCACACAGTATCTGAAGTCAGACCACCCACAGAGAATTTTAATTGGAGTTACCTTTTGCTGAGTGGATAGGTATTATGTGACTTTTGATTCTGTAGTTATAATGGAATATTTTATGGATGATCACTGTCATTTACAACAAAGAAGAAAAAAATCATCTTAAAATTTTCCAAATCTTTTCTAGGAGGAACAAATTTCCTTATTAAAGTATATGTCTATCCAACAAGCTTTTTAAAATAAATTCCTCCCACCAACTCCTTCTGATGACACCTGATGGCAAAAGAACTAATAGGTGCTTTTCATGGTGAGAAGAGAATATCTATCTCAGCATCTACACTTGATGCTTTTATAAATCATGAATGTTTTACCTAGGAAACTCTGAGCCTACTGGGAGATTTATACTTTAATATCATCTATCAAAAATGTAAATTGCATATTACTCCAGTTTGGGGCCTATTATTCTAATTATTATTATTTATTATTTTTAGCACTATCAGTGTAGCACTAGGTGACTCCAGTGAAAATGTTCAAGTTACAGGAGGAACTGTTATTTTCATATTTCCTAAGCAACATCGATTTGTATGGCTAATATTTTAGCAATAAGAAGCAAAATGTAAAACTGCAGCCTGCTGTGAAGGGAAGTCTGCACATTGAATGAACACTGCAGGGACGTACTCATAAATATTCATTAAACAGGGTTTCATTGAAAATGAAATTTAAGTATTTAAGGTAATGCAGTACAAGTAGATGAAAAGCTATTTCACCCTAGCTAAGGAAACAGGATAGGCTAAAATAATCTAAGAAAGAAGGATAGAGTTTAGAGCATGCCTTTTGTACCTCGAAATATAAACTAAAAAAATGGAGTGTTAATTCGATTGTCATATTTATCTTGGTGCTTCTAAAGTCCAATCTCCATAATCAAAGAAAATATAGTGTCTTTTAAACATCCTATCATCATGTGAATTTGGGTGGTGATTTGAAGTTATACATAGATCCCATGGAGTAGCTAATGAAATGTAGTCTCCTAGAGATAGCATTTTTCAAGAACTTAATGTGGTTTCATGCCTTACATTTAAATATTTTATCCATCTTGAAATAATTTTTGTGAGTGGTGAGAGATATGGATACTGCTTCATTCTTCTGCGTGTAGCTATCCAATTTTTCCAGCACCATTTATTGAATAGGGCTTCTTTTCCCCAGTGTATATTTTTGTCTGCTTTGTCAAAGATCGGTTGGCTATATGTGGATGGTTTTATATCTGGATTTTCTGTTCTGTTGCATTGGTCTATGTCTCTATTTTTGTGCCAATACCAGTTATTTTGGTTACCATATCCTTGTAGTATAGTTTGAAGTCGGGTAATGTGATGCCTCTAGAATTGTTCCTTTTGCTTAAGATTATTTTGTCTATTCGGGCTCTTTTCTGATTCCACAAGAAGTGTAGAATTATTTTTTCTAGATTTGTGAAATATGATGTTGGTATTTTTATGAAGATTGCATTAAATGTGTAAATCACTTTGGAAAGTATGGACATTTTTAACAATGTTGATTCTGACAATCCATAAGCATGATATGATTTTCCACTGGTTTATATTATCTGCGATTTCTTTCCTCAGTGTTTCTCAGATCTCTTTGTAGAGATCTTTCACCTCCTTGGTTACCTATATTCCTTGGTATTTTATTTTACCATAAGAATTCTAGAAAAAAATGTTGGGAAAACTCACCTAGATATCAGCCTAGGCAAAGAATTTATGAAGAAGACCCCAATAGCAATCACAGCAATAACAAAAATAAATAAATGGGATTTGATTAAATTAAAAAGGTTTCTACACAGCTAAGGAAATAATTAACAGAGCAAATAGCCAACCTACAGAATGGGAGAAAGTATTCGAAATCTATACATCCAATAAAGGACTAATAACCAGAATCTACAAAGAACTCAAGCAAATCAAAAAGAAAAAAATCAAACAACCCATTGAAAAGTGGGCAAAAGACATGAACAGAAGCTTCTCAAAAGAAAACAGACAAATGGCCAATAAACATATGAAAAAATACTTAACATCACTAATCAGGGAAATGTAAATTAAAACCACAATGAAATATCACCTTACCCCAGTTAGAATGGCTTTTATTAAAAAGTCCAAAAACAATAGATGCTGGTGTGGATGCAGAAAGAAAGGCATGCTTATACACTGTTGGTGGGAATGCAAATTCGTATAACCTCTGTGGAAAACAGTACGGAGATTCCTCAAAGAACTAAAAGTCAACCTACCATTTGATCCAGCAACCCCACTACTGGGTATTTACCCAAAGGAAAATAAGTCATTTTATCAAAAAACACACCTGCACTCAAATGTTATTGCAGCGCAATTCACAATTGCAAAGATTTGGAATCAATGCAAATGCCCATCATTTCATCTGTGGATTAACAAAATGTGGTATATGGATACTATGAACTACTACTCGGCCATGAAGAAGGATGACTTAATGCCTTTTGCAACAATTTGGTTGGAACTAAAGACCATTATCCTTAGTGAAGTATCTAGAGAATGGAAAAACAAATACCACATGTGCTCACTATTAAATTGGAACTAATTGATGAGCACACATGTGCATAGAGGGAAGTATAGCTCAATAGATACCAAGCAGAGGGGAGAGGGGAAGAGGAAGGAAGGGATGGGTAAAAACCTACTTAAATCTACCCCATGGGTACAATGAACACTATCTGGGTGGTGGGCACAGTTTTAACCCTAATTTGAGCATTACAAAAGCGATCCATGTAACCAAAAACATTTGTACCCCCATAATACTTTGAATTAAAAAAAAACTTAAGGTGTCCTACTTCTTAAAATCTGTGTGGCCTCCACTAAGTCACTAAGCCCTCTGAAGTTTTTTTTCTACCTACAAAATGAAAATAGCGCTACTTCCTCACACACATGGTCTTTTTAGGGAGATAGAGTGTATGTGTAGGTAGAAGTATTTTGTGTACTATAAAGCGTCACGAAAGTATCCATTGCTTTAATTTCCTAGTATTCATTTCAGTACATTTGTTACAATTGTACCAGGTTCATTGCCTGTTGCTCAAGAGGAAGCCAATACACTGAGGCAGCAGGGGTTACAGCAGAGAAAGAGTTTAATAGCACAGGTGCCATGTGAGCAGATGGAAGGAAGTTCTGAAATCCATCTCCCATAGAATATGGGAGAAAGAGTTTTTATAGATAGTTTGTTGGCCAAAGGGCTAGGCAATTGTGTCTGCTGATTGACTGGGTTCACAGTGGGTGTAGGGGTATAGAAATTATCTTCCTTTGCTGAGTCAGTTGCTGGGTGGAGGTGGCAAGACCAGTTGAGTCAGTTTCCTGATCTGGGTGGGACAACCATTCCACTGGAATGCAGGGTCTAGAAGATACCTCAAAGACCAGTTTTAGGTTTCACAAGGGTGATGTTATCTATGGG
>NW_012139413.1:7534328-7553661 GCF_000956105.1 Propithecus coquereli
TTCTATTCAGGAAAAGTGAACAAGAAGCTAACATAATAACTACATAAAATTAAAATATTAGTAGGTAAGACGTGCTTTGGAGAAAAATTAAGCATGGAAGTGGCATAAGAAGTATGGAGGGTGGCAGAGACAAAGGCAGACTGGGCACAGTATTTTCAAATAGAGGTCACGGAAGGCTTCAATAAGAAAATATCATTTGAAGATAGACTTTGAAGTAAGCGAGGAAGCAAGTCCTATGGCTATCTACGAAAGGGCATTCCAGGCAGAGGAAATAGCAAGTGCAAAGTTGCTATGGTAAGAGTGTGTCCTGGATGTTCAAGGAACATCAGTAACCCCTGGGGGATTGGAAAGAAGTGGATGAGAGAAAGAGTGGGTAGAAATAGGGTCAGAGAGTAAGAAGCCAGATATCATAGGGACTTATAGACCACTGAAGAATTTTACCTTTTACTCTGCATAAGTAGTAGGAAGGAAATCAGTAGAGAATTTTGACGGGAAATGTGATAGGATTTGACCTATATTTTAACAGGATAATTCTGGCTTCTGTGTGAAGGAGTTTGGTGACCAGTAGGACTATTGTCATAATCCAAGTGAGAGTAAATGGTGAATTAGAAAGGGGTAGTAGCATAGAGAGTAATGAGAAGTACTGAGATTCTAAATCATCTTTAAAGATACAGCCAAAATACTCTATTTATAGCTTGGATGAGGAATGTGACAGAAAAAGCAGAGTCAGGATGACTCTAAGGATTTTTGCATGAGCAAGTGGAAGGATTGGTTTTTCATTACTGGAAGAGGAGAGTTTTGTTTGTTTTTACTTACTGCTTTTAATGTGTTTGTGTCTGAGAGAGCATGTGGGCATATAGGGCCAATATTAGATGAATTATTTGGTCATTTTTATTAGGTTATTTATAAGGAGTTGTCCTCTTCCTACTGTTTTCAAGCTAAAAGTGGTGCTATTTCTGATTGATTTATGTCATTGTGGCAATAGGTTAGTTCTTATTTATTTTTTCAAATTGATTCATAAGAAACAAATTAAGCTATAGCTCCTCCTTCTATATCATTTTTGTTATTTATCACTATAATAAAGATGTATAGGAGAATATTATGGTATGTTATGATTAATTCAGCATGCTAAAGAGCGATGAGTTGTGTTTAATTAGAAAATGAACCAGTCTTCAACTAAGGAATGTGTCTCTAAGAGAAAAGAGAGGTAAACATTATTTACAAAAAGTAGGTAGGATTTGTCTACAGATTAAATCTGGGAGAATAATATAAAGAAAGAAATTAGCTCTAATGCTATTCTTCAGGAGAACTGTTGAGACAGTAAAATCACTCATGGTGACTGACAAGTTTGGATGTAAAAACAGATTCTTTGTGGATGTGGGGTTGCAGGGTTGAAAGGTGGCTATCTTGAAACTGATGCAATTACTAAAATGCTCTTTCTTTGCTACTCTTGTCTACAGTGATGGTGTCATCACATTTCTTAGAGTCTAGAGATAATTAAAGAGTTTAGCACTCTTGAAGGCTGTTTGGTAGGGTAACTGGCCCAGGTCCAGGGAGTAATTGATTTGCATGTATAACAAGTCAGAAGATGTGACTCATCCCAGACATGGACTTTCTCTGCTGTATTATAGCTTAGCTCTTGTGCTAAAGTCCTTTTGATATTAGCCACCTGAATTCAAGAGAGATTAACATAAGCATGAGGGTGACAGGGGTAGTGAGGGTGGGATTTATTGGGAGGATGTTCAAATAATCACAGGAAGTCTTAAACAGCCAAACCTTGAGAAGACCAGGAAGCAGGAAAGCTCAGAATACCTGAGGAACAACTAGGAGAGGCCTCAGTGAAGTGTGAAAAATGGTATCTTGGAGTCACTGAGTGATTGAATGGAAAAAGGAGTCAGTGGTGAAAGAGATAAGAAAGAGAACAAATTAAGCATTCAGAGGGACATTGGAGTTATCCAGAGAAAGTATACTTGGATTAGCAAAGACCGAAAATCAGAAGCCAAAGTCTTTGGTAATGACGGTACTCCAAGTGAGAAGCTCAGTGAATGGCAGGAGAAAGGAACATAGGAAAGTAGTCATTAGAACACCTCATTGTGGAGAAAGGAGACCGGTTTCTGCCACTCGATCTTTAAGAGGTAAAAATGCGCCTCCACTAGCAGAACACTTTACAATAAAACTGCATTCCGGTCAAGGCCAGAAGTTAAAAGGATCTAAGGATTAAGGGGTTTGATGACCACAGATGGGGATTCTAGAGAGAATGCAATAAGAAGGCTTAAAAAAATGACCAGAGAGGCATCTATCTTGGTTGACAAATAGACAGAAGGCATCTGAAACACAGTTTGTTTAGCTTGCCAGAAAATTGCAAGTGACTCAGATCCACTGGTGCTTGGGAAGATCTCAAGTACTTTGGGAAGAGTCAGATTTGATGTAGTTATTGTTTCTTCTGGACTTTAATATTTCCTCTTTTATAAACATATGATGAAATGATAATGACTATCAGATAAATCAACCGAGCTTTCTTGTGATATTTTATTTACTTTCCCCTAATTTAGACACAAATCCCATTAGGCAGTGACTAGGTTATTTCCATGTTCTTAATAACATCAAGCAGACTCTCAATACACTCCATACATGTTAATCTTATATATATCTCTAAATCTCAAAGGCTCAGTTTGGTTTTGATAAATTTTTTTTCTTAAGATATTTTGTCAGATCACTATCCTTTTTATAAACATACATTATAATTGGGGAAGGATGTTTTATTAAATAACAGTATAATAAACAAATATTCTAGTCATTGAAGGAGAAATGTTTAACACCTAAATGATGCACAGCACTGTTCTTAGTATTAGGGGTGGCACAGAAGACACTGGATTGCTTTCTAAAACTTTGTGTTATTAGAGTAAAAACCATATATGCAAGTAAGGCAACTATACATAAATAAACATGAAACATTTAACAATTTTCTAGAATCATTAAAAAAACTTGTAATATTTTGCATTCTGTAGCAGGTAAATAAAACAACACGTAAGTTGTTCATTCTACTTGGTTGTTTTATGAAGAATTTGCAAGAAAAAGTGAATAATGATGTGAATAGTAAAGATTTGTATTTAAATTATAAGCAAATGTTTTCATTTATACCATGGAAAGCACAAGTTGCGTTAATGTTATGAGAAAACTCAAATGGATAAAGCAGAGGGGGAGAGGAAGGAGGATAGGGGCAAAAATCTACTTAATGGGTACAATGAACACTATTTGGGTGTTGGGCACACTTATAGCTGTGACTTAAGCATTACAAAAGTGATCCATGTAACCAAAAACATTTGTATACCCTTAATACTTGGAAATAAAAAAAAAACTCGAATGGGGAATTTTTTTAGAAATGAGAGATAAGAGTTACTTGATTAACTATCTACTTCTCATTAGGCTCCTTAGCTTTCTGGACTTTTCTCAAAATATAGATCACATTGCATACTTTATCTATTTTTTATACCCTGGAAAATCATATTCTATAAATAACAAGCAGTTTCTTTGTTGTTTTCTTTTATCAGTATTCTCAGAGTATTTTCTCAGAAAACCTCTTGGTGGATTCATCTTGATCACAAAATTAATCTTTAGGAAAAGATCAAATCACAAGGCACGTTGAGGCCATAGCTTTGTCACTAATGTCATTATTTAAATATTTGATGAAGTTTATTTAAAAAACCAGGAATATTTCTTAAAAGGCATAAGAGATTATGCATGCCTATGGCAAATTCCCCAAGAAAAACGTCCCTGGCCTAGATACATTACTGCAGGATTTCCTTGAGTGCTCATAGAAATCTTGTGAGGTAAGTGTTATTACTTCCATTACACAGAAGAGGAAAGTGAGACATAATGGTTACAGTCTGTCCTAGACCACTCCATTATTCAAGAGGAAAGCTGGCTTTTCAGACCAGCCATTGTTCTTAAATTCTGTGTTATATTCCCTTGTAGTATTTCTGGAATCTTTCTCTTCGTTTTTACTCCTACTGCCTTAGTTTAGGCCCTTATCATTTGGCATCAAATCCAAACCAGTTCTCTAGCAAGAAAAACCTTTCATGATCTTGCCCGTGACAGTTGATTTACAGTTAAACTACCTGAAGGTTACAGAGGTTAAGGGACTTGCCTAAGGTCACACAGCTAAAAATGTCAGACATGGTATTTTCACTAAGTTTAGCAGCAACTTCGTGAATGAAAGGTACAGTTCTTAGTTAAAAGTTTGGAACAAGAATCAATAGTAAAAGTCTAATCTAAAACTTTTCTTTTATGTAGTCTAGCATGAAAATATGGGTTTGTTTTACCTGCCCTGAAGGTCAATGGATGCTAGGTTTATAGTAACCCAGGAGAAACAAAAAATCTAATAATCCTATTTCTCCACAAAGTTAGCCAAGATCAAGTCCCTTCAAGTTCAAAGTGGCTGGTCCCATTTGTCATGAGAACATGGAGTCCACATAGCATGTGCAGACATGCATGCACTTTCTGTTAAACTGATTCAGATCAATAAAAATCCATTAAAACCAAAAATTAGATTTTGTATAGACTAGACTAACTAGGTTTTCTAAGTTTTGCTTTTATTTTGTGTGTTTGTGTTTTGAGTCCGTTAAGCAAATTTTTAGTGAAAGAAACAATTTTTTTAGTAACTAGGACTCAAAAATCATTAGAATTTGTAAACTAAGAGAAAATATTGAATTACATCATGAGAGAAGTTGGTAGCTAAGACAGATTTTGAGACTCCAAAAACATAACAATTCCCATGGATGGTGTAAAGCCTACAGCAAAAACTGCTCTGATCAAGTAAAAAATTCTTAAGCATATTTTCAAGGACAATACGTCACGGAGAGTATTGAATTAGTTAACAAAACTTTTCATAGACATAATTCTGTTGTGCAAAGTTATCATTTACTTGCATTTCCACATTAATATTAACTCTTTTTTGTGACCTTCTTTATTAATTAGTGCTGTTCTTGTTGTCATAATATTAACTCTTTGAAATAAGTATTTTCCTCTTTTTTGTGTCATTTCTTTTCCAAACGTTTATTATTCTGACCTGCAACTGGTACAAGAACTTTTAAGAGCAGGATCACCTACGACAGGCCTCAGCAAACTACAGCTCACAGGCCAAACGCAGCGTGCTGCCTATTTTTGTATGTCCCTCAAGCTAGGAATGTTTTTTTATAGTTTTAAATGGCTGAAACAAATCAAAAGATGAACATAGCAAGACATGTAAAAGTTATATGAAATTCAAATCTCAGTGTTCACAAACAAACTTGTACTGAAGCGTACCCCTGTCCACCCATATGCCCGTGGCTGCCTGTGCGCTGCAATGGCAGCGTGGAGTAGTCAGAAGAAACCCCGTGGTCCACAAAGCTTAAAACATTCAATATCTGAACCTTCACAGAAAAAGCTTGCCAAACCCCAATCTAAGACAATGATCTTCACATCTTCCAAAATTAGCTTCAAGTGAGAAGATTCTGTTTCTCCTTTTTAGAAAACACAAAAAATGTAATTTACTTTTGTCAGGTCTTTTTCAAGGCTGACATATTCTTTTAAATCAGTAAAATCAGCAACTTCAACCATCATTAAAAATTGAAATACAAGAAATATTTTCTTGAGAACAAAGTTACTAAATTGAGGCCTCTGTTAAAAGGAGAGTTCTGGAAATACCATTCTTAAAGCAAAAAAGTTGCTCTTCCTTAGACTATATGTTATATTCATGCTATACGAATATGAACTTTGGCTCAAATGCTTGGATAAGACATTTAATCTGTTTTATACATTGAATGAGGATAATTATAGCAACCTCCTAGATCTATTGTAAAGTATAACTGTGATAATGAGTCAAGTTTTGAGCATTCTGTTCTAGCTTACAATAGTCAATGCATTTTAATTTCCCTCCTCTGTATCTATTCAAATGCTGGGTGGGCTCTCTGATCCCTTAAGGCTAAAATCGGATCTAGAATCCTATGTAATGGCTCGCACAAAGTAGCCTAGGAGTAAGTGGTTGTTTTTGTATTGTTTTTATATGTTTCAAACATTTATTCTGGTTTCACAATGTATAAATCTAGTCTCTACATCTGCTTTCTCTTTAAGGGCATCATTTTTCATCCTAAGCTTGGCCATATAGATGCCTACCTCCTACACTTCCAAGTACCATAGCATTTTATGTTTATTACAATGTGTTTAATTTGCATTACTGCAGATCCCTACACCATGGGTTTAGAAATTTCTGATTAATAAACACAATAAAAATTATTTCTCTCATTTATTTTTCTAGCATTATAAGGGTAATTACATCTAAGTAGTGTGACACTATGGTTAATCTGCGTGGATGACTGGGATTTCAATGGCAGATGGCAACCCACGGACGTTATGACTGCAGTTTACTGTAGCATTTTCACAAGTTTTTAAATTAAAATTCTCAGCTGAAAAAGTGCCACAAGATTGAAGAAAGGACCTTTAAAAGGAAGTAACTTGCATAAGCCTTCATGAATTACTATGTTAATTCTTTCATTTTTTAGGTCTTCAAGGTATATGCCTTATGTTGTTTTACCATGCTGTTATGATATTATAGGCTGCAAAGGGAGACGCTCTTGCCTCAGTTTTTCACTCAAGAATTGGTACTTTTGCTTCAGTATTCACCACCATATGTTAGGCAGTGAGTGTATTAGCAACTTAGAGGATTTTGAAGTGGCTTTAGTTTTACTGTATCTATCTTGGATTATTATATTTATTAGGTTATTAAGTATGAAATGTCTGATTTCCTTAATTACTAAATTTGACAGTTGATATCTCTGACATTTCACTTTTACACGTCTTGTTTTATTTTTATTGTGAAGGTACATCCTTATTATTTCAAATGCATGGTTTGGCTTGTGATTATCTTTCAAATCTTTTAGAGCAATTTTTGTGAAACCATGGATAAGTCAAAAATTTGTCGTATTTCAAATCTGTGTTCTGCTCAACCACATGTCACACAAACAACACTGCTCAAACTATAGCAACTAGACTTGGAAACTCTCTGTCATCCACCATATTCACCAGACCTTGCACCAACTGACTTCTTCCCGGCATTGGACCACTTCTTACAAGGAAAAACATTCAATTCTCAACAAGCTGTGGAAAACGCCTTTTGCGATTTCATCGCTACTCACTCTCCTGGCTTCTTTGCTGTTGGCATAAACAAGCTACCGTTAAGATGTCAAAACTGTGCCGATAGTTTAGGTGCATACTTTGATTAATTGTACTGCTTCTTGTTTGAGATATAATAAACTAAACTTTTGGCTTGAAATCACACATTTCATATTTAATGACCAGTATTTTCATTATTTAGAAATGTAACAGAAGATAAACAGTTTTTTTCCTAACTAGAGTAGCATGTAAAATCATATAAAGTAAAACTCATGTGAATACAGGTACATACCCATACAGAGACACACAGCAAAAGTTTTCTGAACTAACTTGTAAAATTTCAAGTTATGGAAATAATAACTTTTTTCATATAGTCCCATCTGCTTCCTCTGATTCCATACTACAGCTTCCGGACCATTTGGTGACCAAGCAGACCAAAAAGATTGTTAGAAATATGACCAAATTTAGGATACACTGTCTCTGAGTAAGAGCATGAGCTATTAGTTATGGGCATAATCTTCAGTTAATGGACTTTGTGACTAATTAGCTGCTTAGGTGCATTTTTTTTTGTTTTTTTTTCTTGATTATAAACTGAATCCCAGATTAATGAGTTTATGAAATAATTAATCCATCAGTGAGAGGTGTTGGGATATGTACAAATAAAACAAAGATATTGTCTTAGAGAATAAAATCAATAAACTTTATGAATTTTAGTAATGGCTCAAATTGAGAGATGTGATTTATCATTGAGTCCAGAAAATGGTGATACTGCAAAAAACAGCTGGAACTTGATCATATCTTTATATTGCACATTATTTAGAGAATTAAAAATCTGAATTTTGTCAAGTTTTTCTCTTAAATTAACTAGAATGGAAAGAAAGAGACAAGACTAGCATAAAGAGAAAGCATATAATCTGTGACTTATCTATGCCCCATATCTTTGTAAACAATTGTTAGAGATGAATCAGTAATGGCTACTAATCACTTGACAAGTGATTTTATATCATCTACAATGTCTTTGCATTATATCTCTGTAAACGGTTGGCATATTGTCAAAATGTGATTAACCCAAGACAGGGTAGTAGAAGCAAAGGCTTTCATCAAAAAAATGCAAAGTAGTTGCTCTGGTCAATTATGTGAGAAGATAGAATGTATGTTAGTGTCTACATTTTACAAAGTTAATCCTAGATGCTTTGTTAATATTTCAAAACTTAAAATGTAATATTTGTAGATGTGTTATATAGTTGTTCTGATGTGAAAAATAATGCATCTGGAGTTAATATTAAGTAAACATAAAACTTATAATAATTAAACATAAAGGGATCATTAGAAGTTATCAAATATTTATTGAGAATCTATTAGTTGTCAAACACTGGGGATACAAAGATCATTAAGAGAAGATGCTTACCTTCAAGGAGCTCACTTTCCAGCATGGAAAACAGAAGAAAAATTATACCATGTTTTGAGTGTGGTTGTGTAGTCTCTAGTGCTATTCGTAAAAATTACAGTTCTCCTTTTTCTAGGCTCAGAGTAGAATTGTACTCCCCAATCCCTTGAAATTAGATGTGGCTATTTGAATTGTTTTAGCTGATTTAATGTGAACAAGTGTCACTCTATAGCAGAAACTTTAAGAGCCAGAGCATGATTCAATACATTCTTTTTCCTCCCTACTGTCAATGCTGAGCACTGAAGCTTGTGTTTGCCATGGAAACTCAGCCTTGGTGGCTGAGTTACTAGAATGAGTAGAGGCCTTTCAGTGATATGCATTAGACATGCATAATAACTAAGAAATACATGTTTGTTGTTTTAAGTCACTGGAATTTTGGTGTTCTTTGCTACCGAGGTATAACTTAGCCCATGCTGACTGATACTGCTATTATGTACAACATGTCTAGGAGGCACAAAGAAGGACATTCTGAGCATACTGTTCAAGCTTGTAATAGATACGATCAAATGAGTAATTAACCATTAATTTGGCTTCTTTATTGCTATAGCTTGACATGAGGACCAGAATAAACACCCTCCATATTAGAGAAGGCTCCTATCTTTCATTTTCTATTCTTCCTCTCATCTGATCAACTCCTACATAGAGAACCACTGAGAAAAGGCGTTAGTTCAAGGGCTTCCAGCATCAGTGATTTATGACAGATGTCAGTGGTGGTGAGAGCAGAATTTAGGGATGGTGATTTACACCCCACAGAACATTCTACCATTTAACTGAGTCAGGGATATTATTTGGAGTGAAATAAGTAAATCAATGTTTCTCAAACCCAGCTGGTCAACAAAATTGCCTGAGGAACCTGTTTTAAAAGTTGGAAAATGTTTAGAAAGTATTACTGGACACATGGGGAAAGTACAAGCCATACCAAAAGATTACAAGATAAACAGCATAAATCTCTTCTACCTAGACTGTAAGACTTACTCCAAAAAAGGAATGGTATAAATAGTTTTTGTATGCTTCCTGAAATATGGAATGTGTGTCAGTGTGTGTGTGTGTGTGTGTGTGTGTGTGTGTGTGTGTGTAGCACTAAAATTTCAGCTGGAAATATTCATCTAGCAGAGTTCTCCTGAATAGAGCTCAACTATGTTGGATCAGCCAGTAACATCGATTTTCCATATTCTTATCCCTCAACTGAAAAGAATCAAGTCAAATCTGTAGGGAATGAAAACTAAACAGCTCTTTACATGAAGGTCCATGTCCTATTGAATTTATCTCGTAGGTTAAAATCATTCATTGATTGCTAATCACCTGTGGTTGTTTACACACAATAGGTTCCCAGGATAGCACAAAACCACAAGGAGGATTATACATACCACAGGAAACAATCAATAAAAAAGGCTCATGATGATCTTCCTGAGAGGAAACTGAAAGATTTTCCCTTTGTGACAGTCTGTATATGTGTGATAGAATTGTCAAAACAGACATAAGGGCTTCCAGCTGGCAGCAAAAATGTTTTTAACATTTGGTTTTCATATCCACTTTCCTTGTCTCACTATAATGATATTAAAAGTGAAAAAACATTATTTAAAAATTTCTTTTAATAGATAATTTATTCCTCACTTTGTACATTCGCCCAAATAATCATGGAACATTCCTTTTGTCACCTTTGGAATATTACTGTTGTCTTTTGGAGGGTGGGGGGGGTGGGTTGTTTTGTTTTGCCTTGCTAATGCCTAAAGCATTCAATCAAGACTCCATTTTTATCATCTAAAAGAAGTTGGATGATATTTAGCTTAGGATGCTTAAAAGTGATTCAGTACATCTTCAATTCGAAAATGATTATTTGGTCTTAAACAAAAAGCACATTGTGCATAATCAACTAAAATACATTGAAACTCATATTTCAGGCACTGGACTAGGAACAGAAACTAAAACCATGAATGAAATTAAAACTCACTTTTATAAATTTCACACTCTACTAGTTATATCTTACAGATTTCTGATCCACAGTGTCTATTATACCTAGTTCTCACTTAAGGAAATAATGGAATCCGTTAACTCGATCGACATGAGTTTGTCTTTGCTGAGTTTTATCCTTTAGTATCTATATAAAACTACAGATTTGATATGTTTAATCCTTAAGTACTGCCCTAAACAAATTAAATTTAGAAAAAAATCGTTCACTTCAAGTCCCCAAAACAAAAATAAAGGAGACTGACCCATCTGAGAACACTTCCACGTAAGGAGACAGAATAGCTCATTTAAAATTCCTTGAGGCCCCGCGTGGTGACTCACACCTGTAATCCTAGCACTCTGGGAGGCTGAGGTGGGAGGATAGTTTGAGCTCAGGAGTTCGAGACCAGCCTGAGCAAGAGCGAGACCTCATTTCTACTAAAAAATAGAAAGAAATTAGCTGGACAATGATTAACTGGCCAGGTGGCATATGCCTGTAGTCTCAGCTACTCAAGAGGCTGAGGCAGGAGGATCGCTTGAGCCCAGGAGTTTGAGGTTGCTGTGAGCTAGGCTGATGCCACGGCACTCTAGCCTGGGCAACAGAGTGAGACTCTGTCTCAAAAAAATAAATAAATAAATAAATAAAATTCCTTTAGATCTTCCGATAAGCATATCCTGTTATTTCCCGATTTCGTAAGTTTGCCTTATAATTTCTGTCCGAGTAATATTTGATAGTAATATAATTCTCATAAGTGATTTAAGATGATTGAATCTATGTGCATTTGTGTACCAAGTATTCTTAGAACCAGCCAGCTGTTACTGTTATAAATTTAAAATGGCAAATATCAACTTAAACTCTATTATGTGAACACTGACTGTAAATTAATTGCTTAGTGGTCACAATTTACTTTCAGTACTTCTGAAACTTCATGACACTTATTCCATTTTGCACAGTTATAGAAAAATGTTTAAAGTTTTAAGTTATATACTTGGTACAGTTTGATAAAGGGGCTTTTGGATAGCTATCAGGGGTTAATTGTGAGGGGAAAACAAGTGGAATTTCTCTAACTGTGTACATGTGTACAGACTTTGAGAGTGAATGTCAAAATCTTTATGCCAGATAGTTTTACTTGCTGTTCTAATTATCTGAAGATCACGGTATGGAATCATAATTTACTCCCCAAACTACTCAGGCCTTCCAGAACACTGCCTAAAATGAAATCTTCTGCTTGTGCATGGCTTTTGAAAAATGAATGGCAGTTCATTTTCACAACACATGACAAACATAAAAGAAATTATGAATTAATTTTAAACCCTGCTTAGCAGAGTTTTATCAAATTGATGGCACCCTTTGTCTCACTGAAGTCAGGCATCAGAGTTGATATGCTTAATTAGAATCAGGAATCTCTAAATGTTTTAGAGTGACAGCTCAGTTCATATTATCCCCCTCCTCCTCCAATGATTGGAAGCCTAAAACAAAACAATTGACTTAAAAGGTTGACTAGATATGACTTTCACTTCCATGCATTATGTTAAGCACATCAAAATGTATTATTATGCTGGATTTTCAAATAAACAATAGCCAAAAAGCTTTTGGGGGCTTGTTTAGATAGGTGGATAGAGATAGACATACAGATAGATGGATAGATAGATAATAGGTAGAGTTAAAAAAAATATTTGTATGGGCTTTTGTATGCTTAACACATTTTTCTTTAGTTTTTTAAATAAGAAAACAAGCTGAAGCTAAAAATAACTGTCCTTCTTCAATCATCTTTAGATTATTCGGGAGATAACTATGCATTTGATGAATTATTTAGACTTTTGCCTCTCCCATTGTGACCATTTCACTATTCATTAGAAGCCATCATGAGCTTCCAGTTAACATACCATGGATACCCATACATTATCCATCTTGAAAGCATCCTTCTTATGAAAAGACATCCACAAAGGCTATGGGGCATTGGCTGTTTGTTCCCAGTTAGAATGCTAACACTCAGAGGGAGATGCCCACTCTTTCACACTTGTAAAACTTTGATATTCCCTCTCTATTCACTGTGTGTTCTTGTGTTTGGAGCATTGTTTCAGGGAAACACCACGGTCAGGAACATTCAGAGAAATACACACACACACACACACACACACACACACACACATATATTTAGTTGGATAGTTGAAGAAGCATTGACTGGTAGTTTTGGCAGCTTATAATGATTGCTCTACTATTTTAGAGCCAAGTACTATCAATGGTGGGTTAGGTTTAGAGTCACATCTGCTTAATTAATTCATAAAAGTAAGTTCAGAAGAGAACCCCAATCTAATGGTGTTGGCTTGAAGCAAGATTAAAAATGTAAACTTGAAGTGCATTAATATATTTAGTGGGGACTGGCCTAATAGCCATTATGGGATGAGGGTGAGGTACCTCAGGCTGATTCAGATAATTGTGATATGGTTCAGATTTTACCAGCAATCCTGATTTCATAATAGCACAAACAAGTATTGAAAATATGGCATGAACTTTATAATTCAAGGTTGAGTTTCAAGATTTTCTTTTCAATTTAGAGAAAAAATTGTTTATATTCATTAAGAGCAAAATATAATTGAAGAGCAAAATGCAATTAAAAGAGATGTGAAACTTTCTTATGCCTATAAAAATAGAGCTGTATTTGTTTTTCTTTTTTCATAGTCTATAACAGCTTCAAATATTACCTTGTATCACTGACTAAATCTTCCATTAAAATAATAATATTCATGCCAACCAGGAATATGTGAAAGATACAGATATGTGAGTTAATGGTAAAACCAAATTTTCATATATTAATTTAATTAAAAATGCAGTTTATTTACTCTTCATTCTCTTTTTGGACTAATAGTGTAACATATTGTTAGCCCTAAAAGTAATGAAGGATATAAAATACTCTTAAATATGTTTTTCTTTGGGAGCACTTTCATACTAATTACTTTTTAAAAAGGACCTTACACATTTCTCTAATACCCCAGCACAGTCATTGGGGAATCAAGCATTCTTTCTTTGTATTCAGAGCCAGACAGTTCTGATTTCCTTGCAGCCCTTACAACTCTCACTTGGAAAACAAGTCACCTTAGGAGAGCACCTAAGGCTAGAATTTAACTTCTGTGAAAGTACATTCATAATCAATTACCTTTGAGCTCTTTCCTCTTTCTTATGTACTTACTGTGTCTACTCCCCCTTGAGTAACATTTTGTGTCATCTACTTTGTCAGGGAACTCTAAGACTTGATAATGAACCAATGATTGAGGCTTTTGGAGGAATTCAGCTTTTTAGGTTTGAGGGGTCTATGCTTTTTGCATTTTACAGGCAAATTTCCTTTGCTGTCATTTGATTTTTCACATCTCCTAATATTATTGTCTATAAAAGTGAGAACAGCATTTAGGGAGCCCAACAAAGCTTCCCAAGTGTGAAGCTGTGACATTTTGTTATTCCAGAACCACTTCAGAAAGCAATGTTGTGTTTCTACTTAACATTTAATGTTTTGCTGTTGCTAAAGAATTATTCACTAAGTAGTAAAACAGAGGAAAATCAATCCCTTCCCAGCATCATTAGTAATAATATGTTTGCTTATATTTTCCAAAGAAGTGACAAGAAATGCAGATAATGAATGACTATTTGACAGTCATATACAAATGTGCCAGCCAATATTAGACAAAGCAAAATACAAAAAATATGGAACTGAAACATTTTTATCATTTTTTGTTGTAAAATCTCATTTTAAATGCTCAGTTAATATTAATAAGTTTTTTTGGTTCCTTTACAAGGAAGATTAAAAAGCTTCCAGAAAGGAAGCATTGTACCACCTTCTTCATCTTCGTGATGTAATGTATGCCCTTATTTTATTTTCTGATAATTCCAAATTGAGCCCATTTAAAATGAATCATGAGTGAACATATGGAGGAAAAATATCATATGGAAAAAGGACAGAAATGAACTTCTGTCTGAAGCTTTGCTTACACAGGCAACACGAAGTCAACAGAAACCTTCACTGCAGCAGCTACCTGAAGCTCTATGCTGGCACTGCAGAGAAAATGGGAGGGACAGGTTTCGCTGGTCCTGGAGAGGTTGAATGGAGGAATTGTTATGTCAGTTATCCCTCCTCTCCTAAACTCAGGATGTTCATTGTCAAGAGGAGAGTATGACTGGCAAGGCTAAGAGCTCCCTGCCTTACATGAAGATGATCTTCTCCCTCATCATGATTGCCATGATCCCCATCCGCGACCTCCTGCTGCCCAGAATAATTGAAGCCAAATACTTGGACGTCATGGATGCTGAGCATGGCCCGTGATGGCAGGCGTGGGCACACCCCGTCCACCTTCCCCCACCCCATGCTCCAGGCTGGCTCTGGGGGTGCATGGGGAGGTGGGCTCTGGGTGGTTGCTGTGCTGCGCGCTCAACCGGCTGACTCAGGCTTAGCAGTCTGGGCATTGTGGGGGTTCAGTGGTGTGTGCCCACCCCTCTCCCTATTATCCTTTAGCTTTGGGCCACGAACGTTGCTCAGGGCACCTACTGCCCAGGGTGGGACTAAGCGGGATGGATTTTCTTTTGATAAAAGAGTCAATGCCCGAAAGAGAAACCATTTCCTTGATTGTGTAAGGAACTCACTGTGTGCACATTAGAGAATGAAGCTCTTGTTTCTATGCTAAGAGGGGAAGGGAATGTGACGGGAACTAGAAAAGAGGAGGGTCCCAATCATATCGCTCAATGACTTCCTATCATCAATTTAGATTCAGCTGGAAAGTACAAAACTGCCCTGTAAGGCTGTCTTTCACTTTTTCCATTTTCCCAGGCTATTTGACTACATCTTTGCTTTATTTTTCCAGTGCTTTCTAGTCTTATAATTTGATTCTCTGTATGTTAACTATGTGACATAGATTGTTAGCTCCTTGAAGGAAATGGTCATGCCAAATTCATGTGGGTTGTACAGAGTTGGTATTCAGCAATCATTATTTGTATAAATGGACATATAATCAAGAGAAGAGTTTTAATTAAACCTTTTATTTGTTCTGTCTGGCTATAATTCTTTGGGTAATTTTATATTTGACAAACTTGATAGTGAAGAGAAAATGAGATGGAGGCCACTTTCTGAATAATTTAGGCCCGTAAGCCCCCTTTACCTGGACTTAAATGGAAATTTGATTGGCTTGCTTTCATCCAATCTGGGCTTCATTTGACCTGATTTGAAAGTCAGTAACAGCCTGATAGAAGGACTCTAATCTGTGCCTCATCTGCTTGATTTCAGAAATCTTTTGGAAATTTTGAAAAAGATGGATATTTTCCATCATGCCTGGGCTCCCTTTGGAGGGGATGGTGGGAACAGGAACCAAAACTGTGCTCTCTGGTGACATTGGTTGCATCTGTGCAGCTATCAGTGTTTCCTCCTACACCTCTATCCTAACAAATACATTTTTTGATGTGGGTGTAAACCTAATTTCCCTATGCATAATGTTAGTGCCTCTGGAGTGTGCAGAACTGGCTGGAATGTGCACTAAGTGATTTGGGAATAAAGGCTTTTCTTGTCATTATTTGCAGTCTGTAGTCTTCAGCTGCCAACCCATGCCATATTATTTATGTGATGCTTGGTGACAGTCTGTGTTGAGTTTTAGCTATGATTCTTGACATAATTTAATGAGCTGGAATGCCATTTTCCCCTGTAAGAAATATGCACATATTTTCAATGCCAATGAAAAGTTGTTTATTTTACACATATATTATTTTTCTGAATCCAGGATTTCTACTCTTAACAGATATTAACATTATATGTTCAGTATATAAAATGTACTTTTTCCTCACTTGCTTTTATGAGAGGTTTAGTCTTCAGCATAATTGAGGAAGGAAAATGTACTTACTTGGTTGCACGAGGCTTGCTTCTTTCCTACTCTTCCTAATTAGCTTTTAACGAGCTGTCAATCTTCCACTCTATATGCTGCATTTATAAAGAATGGACAAGAATGAATTGCAATCTCCCTGTGAAAGTAGACTGTGTTTCTTAAGGGATGTATCTCCAGGCTGTCAGGTGGGTCTCAGCATCACAACTTTGAGTCAAATACAACATATTTTTGCCTGGTGCCATAAACTGTTACTAAGCACATAGTTACAGGTCTGTGTCATCTGCCCCTTTCCTTAGAGATGCCATCAGCTTCTTCCACACAGAGCCACTTTAACCTAATAGCAGAAAACCCACTTAATGTTATTCCTTTGGTTAAACTAGCTTTTAAAAGATAACATTAATTTTTTTCCTAATAAAAAACTAATATACATTCAATGTGAAGAAATATAAATAATTGAAAAAATTTTACCCAATAAACCAAAATCTCCTGTTAACTAAACGTGCAGAGTTTATCAATTTAATTTCTTTGGGGGTTTATACAAGGGTTTGTGTATGGTGGTGTGTGTTTGTGTGTGTATGTGTCTACATACAGATATTGTTTCCTTGACAGAAAGGTAGCATTTTATATATTATTTTTGTAGCTTGCATTTTCATTTAGCAATAGTTTATGAGCATTTCCTATGCCAATAATATTGTTTACAGTGTGATTTTTAATACCACTCTATCATACAGCAATACAATAATTTACTTAATCTATCCCTGTAAATAATTAGCTTATTTCTCTCTTTTTGCTATTCATAAGTTATCTTTGCACATGTTCAGATCATGTCTTTAAGATAGATTCCTAGACATGGAATTATTGGATGAAAGGCTATATATATGTTGGATCTTTTATATCAATCACAAATTTCCATACAGAAATATTAACTAATCTTGTACTTCCCCTAGCAGAGAATAAAAGACTTTTCCTGTATGCTGGTCTCTACTCAATGGGACTCTCATTGTCTTTAACTATTGCCACTATGTTGACATCAGTTGAAATATGGAATCTTTTTTATTTACATTGGAGAGATTAATTTAATGATCATTTAATGATCATTTAATTTAGACAGGAAAACCCAAGTTAAACATCATCTTAGTGCTGTATTTAAGTTTAAGGTCTGTGGAAACTGACAACCTGGTCCTCCACAATGTTTCACCTGAGTCATATGGACTGGGAATTTCCTTATCTATATAATGTGGTGAATAGTGCAAATTATCTCAGTAATTGTTAGGATTAATCTAAATTTATAACAGTTAGGATTAATATAGTCCTAAATACAATAATAGTAACAACAACAATAACAGTACAAACTTCTCTATAGTACTTACTATATGCCGGGCACTGTCCTTAGCACTTTGTTTATATTAACTCTTTTACTATATTGTGAAGCTATGTATAAAGCACTTAGCATAATGCTTGGTAGATAGCAAACCCTCAATAAATATTAACTGCTATTTTTGTAATTATTGTGCTTTTCTCATAGCATGTGCTACCAAAGGAGCACATGGACTAATGTTATGGATGAAAAGTAATTTTACCAAAACATGTTCAAATCATCAACATAGAATTCCCTTAAGATATTAAATACAAACAAACATTAAACATTGTGAGTGACTGTTTAAATTTATTTTTAGATTGATGTTAGATGAAATTATGATAGAAATATGTTTAAAATAGATTTTTAAGTAATATAATTATTATTGAAATATCAAATGGCAATATCCCTCTTCACACTCATTGCTATACTTGGAATGTACAAATTAAGTAAGGTATAGAATTAAGCAAATATCCAGTCAGTTGGAGTGGAGGATGGAATCCATCCAATTGTCAAAAAACCAATGATTTCTCCATTTTACTCAATCATAGTACCTGATGCTATAATAGGTCAAACAACTGAAAGGTAAAATAGTTAACTATGTTAATTTGCTTCTCAATGGCCTGATATTTGGCTTCAAGTAGAGATGAGTGACTGTTTCCTAAGGTTGGCATCAACATATAGGGCTCTGTGGGACAGTGTGAAAGATAGCAGAGGTGTAGCTGTGAACACACATTTCATGTTCAGAAAAACCTATCTTCAAACCTCAAGTCTACCTCTTAGAGCTGGTTGACATTGGCAATGTAACACAAATTCTCAAAATTTTAATTTCTTCATTTATAAAATGAGGGGATTCACCTCAGAGGTTAATGTGTGAATTAAATGAGATAAGGAATGTCAAGCTCATAGCCCAGGGCCTAGAACAAGGCACATAACTAAACTGTTGTTGATTTTATAATTACAATATAGACAATGCCAGACTATCCAAGATGTGTTCTGTTGATGTGTCAATTTTTGACTTTGAGGTATCTGCAGAACAAAACAATGAAGATGACCAGAAGACAAATAGGTTTGTTGGGCTGAAACTCAGAAGACAAATCAGAGTTTGAGGAATAATTTAACTGTCATTAGTACATGGGAGAGTAAATGGACAGAGATAGAAATTTTAGGAGAAGGATGACTCCTGAAAAGGTGAGAGGAAATACGGTCGAGAACATAGGCTATGACATGTTCCATAGATGAGGAGAGGGTCATCTATGCCATAGAACAGGAGGAAAGGCACAAGATGAGTACAGACAGATCCATGGATATTTATATGATATTTGCCTTAAATTGTTCTGAAACTCCGGTACCTATATTTATTGATGTTAAACATTAATGCTCTCCATTCTGATTCTTTCTTAACTTTTATTTTATAATGATCCTTTGACTGGAATTTTTACTTTATTATGATATAGTGAAATTTGGTGGCAACCCAGAAAGACTTTAGCTAAAGTAAAGGGATTTAGGGAAATTTATAATAATGCATTTTAAAAGACTTTTTAAAAAACAGAAGATACAATTTGATAATTTTT
>NW_012139413.1:7554971-7556001 GCF_000956105.1 Propithecus coquereli
GTTATTTTTCTGGATTTTGTCAGCTTTTAAAAATTATGATTTATTTTCATTTTCTTTTCTCATTCTAAATAAATATTCACATTCATACCTAAATGGCTTCTGATATAAAAATCTGAAGCAAAAAATGCAGGGGAAAAGTATTATAGGGATGTCAGACAGATAATAAAAATAATATGTTATTAATTATGTAACTAGTTTTTAAACAGAACTATGCTTTCATCTAACAGGAAAAATGAAAATGAAGGAATTTTTTCTTTGGAAAATTATGTGGTAGTCTTTCAGTTTGTTAAAATTAGTCTAATACATGCATATGTTATCTGATAAAATCAGACTATGGCTAAGACTTGTGCTCAGCATTTTTAACAATTTTTATCAGTATATTAATAATCCTTAAACCACAACATAGTCTACCTTGTATTTTCCTCTTCCTCTTAGTTGTAACCTCCATAAGAACAGGTATCATTCTTATCTTTATATTCTATATCATATATTTTAGTGTCCTCCAAATAGTAAAAATAACATTTGAAATATATATCCCATACGATTTTCATAGATTTTAATGTATGTTCTTATATATTTACATGATTTCATTATGGCTTAATGTTAAACCATTTTATGTTGTTCTTTCACAGGATAATTCATGTACAATGAAATAGAAAAAATACATGTAACTGTAAACAAAGGCATATGGTTGTTTAAAATTGCACCTGATATTGTATCCAGCATTGTTTCCCTTTCTTTTCATAATTGACACTATTTTTGTGTGAGGGATTATGTGGAAGGTGATGGTATAAGAAAAACACCTTTTTTCCATTTTGTCAGTCCATATACTTCAGCCATGGCAAATTTCCTGCAGGTCCATAGATGGGTATGTGGCACAGACCTGTTACATCAGTCCATTCCACCCTACAAAGATAGATTTAAAGGAGGACACGTTCCCTGATTTGAGCCAACAAGCCTCAAGTCCCAGCCTTAAGTCTTGCTATTTCCATTGAGTCATTGAGATGGGAAATGTAAGCCTGGAGCCGCA
>NW_012139413.1:7564761-7565818 GCF_000956105.1 Propithecus coquereli
ATAATCCTCCCACCCATGAATCCTAAGGAAGATTAGTAAAATCCTATGTAGTAAACAGCTCACAGATTTCTCTAGGGATGGGAAAATTTATTTTTCCCACTGATCAGAGCATGTGGAAGATTTTCTCTCCTCAGAGAAAGCACTGTTTCCTACAGAGCTGGTTATGTGTTAATGAGTTGATTATATTGTGAGAATCATAAAATGATGATTTTAGGCATCTGTGTGAAAAGCTATCAATATCAAAAAAATAGCAGAGATATATCTACAGAACTAAGATCCATGTTATAAAATTACATTAAAATAACCATTTGGAGGATAAAGTGATTTAAGGAAAATCAAATACTATTTATGACAAATTTTAAATACCTTAGCAGTAAAAGTCTTTGTGAGAGAAAAATGTAATATTTACTTGTGTGGGTAAATTGTTTAGGTTAAGTCAACACAAATTAATCATTGTCTACATTAAGGCATAAAGGACAATATTATGAACATTTTCTCCCCCAAGAGATGCTCAAACTCTGTAGATCACAATGCAGATATCAATATCAAAGTTCATAATGTTTTAGATAGTTGTAGTCTATTGGACACTTTTGAAATATTCTTTTGCTCTGCCTATTTTTCTCTCATGGATTAGAATTAAATATTACATGTAAAAGAAGCATGTGATCTAAAGTTGATTTCCCGCAATATCCATTCTCCCTCTCTTGGAGAACCTGGGATTTTTAGCCCAAAATAAAGGCTATATTATTAATATTTAGACTCCTAGACAATTATTAGACAGCTAAACAATCATTTAAATGGGGCACATACATAATTGTTGTCTACCAGGAAACAAATATAAGTGCTGTGTACTTCTTACTCATTGGGTTCTTAAGAGCAGGGACAAGCCTTCCATGTACTTTCTGCCCTTCTGTTCGCCTGCATGTTGATGTGGTAATGAGCCAATGATGTCCAATCAGAAGCAGGAAACACCTAGGGAAGGTCCCCCATGCTTGGAGTCACCATATGAGCCCTGGACTGACAAAGCTTACATTGATACCTGAGAGAAAAACAAACC
>NW_012139413.1:7565868-7567091 GCF_000956105.1 Propithecus coquereli
TTCAAAAACAGCAATCAAGTCTGATCCACATACAGTACCTGGTTCCTGTATATCAATGCATCCTGTAGGGAAACTGCTAAGTGAAGCTCAGATGTAATCATCTACATCAGTAGTTACCACTAAGAAGATCTCTCTACACTGTAAATCTTGAGGGAAACATAAAATGTTATGATTGTCATTATCATTATCATTGAAGTATAGAGAAGTGTTACCATTGTCATTGAGAAACCTGCATTTAACATTTATAGGAAATTTGGTTTGCAGGCTGATTTTCATTTTTAACTTCCTCAATAAACTGTTAGGTTGAAGTGGAATCAGCATTTCACTATATCTGTCAGCCATCCCAGTGTCACTCCTTGATTTCTTTCCTCTCACATCCTACCCTCTTCATGTATATTCTTTCAGGAGACACAATCTACTGCTGAAGCAATAACAGAAATAATTACTGATTATTTAGAACTGAATATTATTCATGTGGTCACTAAACTACAGCTCAGACACAGAGGACAAACTGAAATCAATGCTGCTCTTTCCAGACTCTTCTTTTTAATATATTTCCATCATTTTATTTAGATTATCTTGTACAGCTACATACACATAAATACACATACATACAATAATAGTGGACTCGGTTACGAATGTGAGAAGTATTCATCGAATCTGGAAATAATACTGAGTATTTTCAGAATCATGAAATCTCCCTTAGATATCAACAGATCACAGGAAAGGATTGAGAAACTTTTCCACTAAATGGCCAGATCCTAACAGTTTTAGGCTTTGTGGACCACGTGATCTTGGCTACAGCTATTTGACTCTGCCATTGTAGCACAAAAGCAGCCACAGATAAAACATTAACAAATTAGTGTAGCTGTGTTTCAATAAAACTTTATTCATGGACACTGAAAATTGATATTCACATAATTATCACAAGTCATGAAATAAAATTCCTCTTTTGAATTATTGCCACCACTTAAAATATAAAAACCATTCATTCTTAGCTCATGAGCCATACAAAAACAGGCAATGTACCGAATTGGCTTGTAAGCCACCATTCACTGAACACTTTCATAGAGCATTAATACTTTTCCCTATCAGGAAGTAAAAAATATTAAAGAATTGCGTACGGCATTCAGCAAACTTTGCCAAATGTGCTTCAAGATGCACGTAATGCATCTAAAAAGAGGTGCTATATTTTTTCTTCCCTTTTAAAATACAGATTATTA
>NW_012139413.1:7570949-7571405 GCF_000956105.1 Propithecus coquereli
ATTAGAGATTTATTCAGGTTATTTGGTGCCTATACACTATAATTTTTTAAAATTTTACACAAAATTTAACAACAAAGATATAGAATATACCATTTAACTATAAACTATAGAAAGAGAAACATATTACATACATGTATTACTTTTATTTTTTTAGATCCTTGTAGTCTTTATCTGTTACATATTTAAGTTAAAGAAGACAGGAAGAAAAGCTATTTTTTTCTACTCTTAATATTTCTGTCCATTTGCCCTGGAAATTCTAAAAATTTTTTCTTTATTTATGTAAATACAATATTATTCATTTTGTAAGTGTTCATGTCTGATCTATCTTTAATATATATTTTACAGATTATCAATGACACAACATTAATGTCTGAAATACTACTTAAATTTATACAATTTGATCACTATCTTCACATTGGATTTGGATGATATATACTTGTCTTTCTATATTTAATC
>NW_012139413.1:7573865-7576290 GCF_000956105.1 Propithecus coquereli
TCCATTAACTAACGAATACATTTGACTCAGTAACTACAAAGTTATCCTTCTGATACAGAATAGCCTAAGGGTGTTTTCTAATTAAAACTTTGAAAGTTGATGCTCAGTATACTGTATCTGTCTGCCTTTCTAAATTAAGCTGGGATCTCTTATGTTGAGTTAGTCTATAACCTTTTCTTTCACTGCTATGTAGCAGTTGAAAAAATGCTAATTTAGTAAATCAGATCAAGTTCAATCCTAAACTATTATTACCATGGCAAATAAAGTTAGTAGTAGTTACGGTCCAGTTGCAATTTATAGAACCTCATAATCCTACTAGTAGTAAAAATAATAATTCTAACAATAATAATATTCTACTATTTGTTACACTCCTGCTGTGTTCTAGGCCTTTTAAATGCATTATCTAATCTGACTCAAGCCACAACTGTAACAGGGAGTTATCATTTTAATTCTTCAGTTAAAGCAGCTGAGGTGAGAAAAGAAGACGGTTTTCACTAAGGAAGCAGCTGGAGCCAGGGAGTTGAGTGATTGGGTGAAAGGGGCAGTTAGAAAAGGGAATTCATTAAAGAAGTTTTAAAATCTTATAAGTAACATTTACTGTAGGTTTTTAAATTACTTTAGTAGTGCACATATGCCTTAGATGACATGGAAAGATAAAACAAAGCACAGAAGAAAACAAGAATGATAAATTCCATTTTACGCATTACACATAACATGAGTGGGAAATTTCCAAAATCTACTTACCCCTTAGATGTAAGGGTCTAGAGTTCAGGAGCAAGATCTGGGTTGTAGTTATGGAAATCATCAGTATATGATAGAAGCTGAAGTTTCAGATACGGAGAAGGTATTTTAAAAGAGCTTTGTAGAATGAAAAGAAAAGGGGACAAATGATAAGATTTGGGAACATTGATATTTACAAAGCAATAAGAATTACAGATGAAAGGAGAATTAGGACAGGAGGTTATCATCAAAACTAATAGAATGGAGATTTTATAATCTCAGGAATAGCTGAAAATGTTGAATTCTGTTGTTAAGTAAGATGAGTCTTGAAAGAGATCTAATAGGTTTGCCAATGACAGTTAGCTAGAGATGCCCATTCCTAGTCAACAGAGTGGAGGTAGGAGCTCAGTGTTCTAGTGTGCTCAGCAGTGAATGGTAGGTGGGTGGGTGAGAAAGTGAATGGAAATTCTGTAAAAGCCAGAGTGTGCAGAGATAAGAGGTCAGTAACTAGAAATCAAGAGAAGAATTTTATTAGAGACTTAAACACATCTATCTGTGGAGAGAGAGAAGATCGAGACATAGGGCAGACAGGTGATGTAGGAATGAGGTCTTGAAGGAAGTCCAGTAAATCTCAACAGGTTGTCCCAAGAGGTTTTCCACAGGTGACTGATATTCAGCCTGAGCTTTGTTTGCCAATTTAGATGAGCTGGAGAAGAGGGTGCCATTTTTTGTTAATAGTTCCACCAAACGTGTCTTCTTTTTCAATTTGGTCTACTTAGAAAGAACATCTTTTACAATTCATCCCCCCAGAACAGATGCCTCTTTTCTAATTTGCACAAGTATTTTCTAGTAGCAGCCCAAACTTTAGCATTAGCCTGTCCCTGTGTTTTATGAACTTCTGAATAGTGAGAGACAACACAAAGTCCTGCAGATAGTCTCATTATCGTACTGAAATTACAGAATGTCCGCATTAGAAAAGTTAGTTACTACAGCTCACTGTAGATAAATGTGTTACATTTGAGCACATTCAGGAGGGTGAGGGACTTGCCTAGGATCAGGTAACAACTAGGCAGAGAGGCAAGACCAGAATTCCATTCTGATTCACAATTCAATGTTCTTTCTGGTACCTGAGGAAAGAAAGATTCAAGCTTCTGCTTTTTGTTGGTGGAACGTCAAAGCACTTCTTGACAACCTCCTGAGAACTGAATTCACCTTTTATTGAGGGAAAGGTTGGAAAATTGATTTCTCTTGCTTTATAAACTTATCTTACTCCTGAAATCTCTATGAATCAGATACAATTCTGATTTTTAATTTTTAATAATGGTTCTTCCAAAATGGATTTTTAAAATGGCATGGTAGATGTATGGCAGTCTGATTTTGCATGGTAGTCTTAAACATTTATGTTCTAGAATACAAATAACACTCTTTCTTATGAAATTATGTGCCACAATTCTTGAAAAACAAAGAATGGAAAATAAACATATTCAGGTATAAGTAGGTTAGGATGGGATCGGACATCTCATGGATCAGAATTCTAAGATTTTGGATCTTGTGGTAGCTGTTCAGATATGAGGTCTTCACAGCTGTTCTGAGTAAGAACATTGTCAGAAATACCTACACAGGACAACTCTGAAGAGTGGCATATTTGTATCTTGGTTTATATTTTCAGTCATTATTTTCCAAATTGTGTTTCCTGAGTTGCTCA
>NW_012139413.1:7576340-7578072 GCF_000956105.1 Propithecus coquereli
GTCTGATCTATCTTTAATATATATTTTACAGATTATCAATGACACAACATTAATGTCTGAAATACTACTTAAATTTATACAGTTTGATCACTATCTTCACATTGGATTTGGATGATATATACTTGTCTTTCTATATTTAATCTTCTTGTTTCACATTCTTTAAATGCAGTTTTATGCATAGCATTTGTTTTTTGTTATTTATTTATTTTATTTTCAAAATATTAAGGGGATACAAATGTTTTTGTTACATGGATGCTTTTGTAATGCTTGAGTCAGGGTTATAAGTGTGCCCATCACCTGAATAACGTTATTGTACCTGTTAGGTGTTTTTTTGCTCCTCCTTTCCTACCCCCTCCCCACTGCTTGATTTCTAATGACTTTTATTTCCCTCTGTGCACTGTGTGCCCATTGGTTAGTTCCACACTTGATCTTATCCAAAAGGCTGAGAAGCGACGGTTAGTTCCAATTCATTAGAAAGTACATGTGGTGTCTGTTTTTTCATTCTTGAGATACTTCACTTAGGGTAATGTTCTCCATTTCTGTTGAAATACTTAGGTTAATTCACATCTTTGCGATTGTGAATTGTGCTGCAAAAAACATTTGAATGCGGATGTCATTTTGATAAAATGACTTTTTTTTACCTCTGGGTATATACCCAGTAGTGGGATTGCTGGATTCAATGGTAGGTCTACTTTTAGTTCTTTCAAAAATCTCCATACTGTTTTTCATAAAGGTTGTACTAATTTGCAGTCCCACCAACAGTGTATAAGTATATGCACAGTGTTTGGATTTGGATCTGGGGACCAATATGATAACCCGCTTTCCATTTTTGTGATTTTTTGTCATTTCATATGTATGATTTACTTTTGTTAGATACAAGAACTGTAGAATATAAAATATACAGTACATATCTTTTTCAGCCAATCTCTTATTCTCCTGCTCCATTTCTTCTTGATTTTTTCCCTCTTAGACCTATTGGCTCTGTGTGAATGTAGAAAGATAATGTGGTAGAAACAATTGAAGAGAAACCTCAAAAAATAAGTACCTGGAACATACACTGAAGATATTTAGCAGAGCTTGTTTTTAGGGATATATTGAATCTACTTCCAACTTTATTAATCACAACATATTATAATGTGATTCCTCTTTCATCCCAGGTCTGATTTAAATGTGCTATGAAAATTTTATGTATGCATATGGATGATTTTTTAAAAGATTATAAAATAGACAAGTCATTGTAATAGTTGGAATACATACATATATAACTAATTCACTCTTGTAAACTACTTAAGATGATGTCAGAGAAGGGATTAGATATAGGTGTTAAATGTAAGGTGGGTATAATTCTCTGTAATCGTAAGGAAAAGCTATATGGCGAGACCGAAGGCTCAGGCACCTCAGAAATAATGATGGTGCCCTTATGCAGATGGGGAAGGTTAGAATGGAAATAGAAGGTCTAAGGATTCAGGCTTTTGATGATTCTTCCTCTCCTTTGATTATAATCAATTGAAAAGATAATTTCACCAAGTTAGAGAAACTTCATCAACCACTTCTACGTGAATCTTAACAAAGGGGTCCCTACTGTTTATTTAGCTGTCTTGAGCCCCCAAAATGACTCTGAGCTGATCTGTTACCCATGGACATATTTTTCCTCAAGCTCTGCTTTCTGCCTCCTGCCTGTTAACTTTCTGCTGGTCTCTGAGTAGAAAGTGAATAGGAGATGGAAAAGCAG
>NW_012139413.1:7578122-7579884 GCF_000956105.1 Propithecus coquereli
GTGTTCTTACAATCTATGTTTGAAATTCTTCTTCTGTCATTTTAGTGTTCTGAGTTTGGTTAATGTCCATTGCCGGGGAGCTGTTGTTTTTCTTTGGGGGTGTGCTTTCCGTTTGAGTCTTCTTAGTTCCAGAGTTCTTTCGCTGGTTCCTTCCAGTCTGGATCAGTTTTTCCTTCTTGCCTTTAGATTTTCGTTTGGATATTTACATGCCCTGTTTAGTCTCTCAGCCAGTAGGTGGTGTTTGTGGGTGAGATTCGACCACACCCTTTATGATGAATCCGTAGATGCAGTAAAAGGGTGTGCAGGATGACCTCTCTGTCCGTAGGTGGCCCTTGCAGGGAGGAGCGATCTGCAGTGCTGTTTTTGGGTCGTGTAGTTAGCTCTTATTCCTCTAGAGAGGCCCTCTTGGACCCTGGGTGGTGGGTGGGGCCCTGGGATTTCCAGCTGTGTCCTTATTCTCCACCTCAGTGGGGGGAGTGAGTCTGGGTGGCGCTGG
This sequence comes from Propithecus coquereli, assembly GCF_000956105.1. Lineage (NCBI taxonomy): Eukaryota > Metazoa > Chordata > Mammalia > Primates > Indriidae > Propithecus > Propithecus coquereli. The sequence continues at coordinate 7,578,619 of NW_012139413.1, forward strand.
GTTGAATAAGCCTGCCCTCAGGCTCCACTAATGCTGTTAGCAGGGTCAAAGGTCTACTCTTTGTTTCTGTGTAAAGCTGCTGGGAGGGGCTGAATTGGCTCCACTCAGTTCAAAGTCTGGGCTTGAGGCCTAGGGCTGTCCAAGACCCGCACTCTGGAGCAGGTCTCGCTTCCCTCCCCTCTCCCCCTCTCCGTTGCCTCTCCCAGGCCTCTGCCAGCAATCGGGACCTCAGGCCAATGGATCTCCCCTGGCTGTTATGTGGGCTGGGAGGTTTCCTACCCAGGATCGTCACCTGAGCTGGGTGCACAGTTCTCTTTTGGGAGGAGGGCTGCCTCTGTGGCACGCTGATCTGCCCCTGAAGGCACACACTCCTCAGTAGGCTCTTCCACAGATCTCTCTTCTGTGCCCCGGGGCAGTGCAATCCTGACCTGGGTGTACGGCATCTGGTCTGCAGGCCCGTCCCCTGGTCCCTAGAGATCAATCCCTGACCCTGCCAGGGAGAGGGATGCTGGTCTTGAATCACCTACATGGTGCCCAAGCTGGATCTATTTCACTCCACCTTGGGATTTGCCCCGCTCTCCTGGAGTCCCCAGGCAAGTAGCACCTGGGAGGGTTGGCGGGTAGGGAACTCGCAGTCTGAGTACCCCTCAGTCTGCTGTAGGGCCCCAAAAGTGAAGGTCCTGTTCTTTGCAGATGCCTCCGTGTGATGGCTAAATTGTCTCTCTGGGCACCCACGGGTAGGGAGGGGGAAGGAGAGAATGAAGCATTATTGCATCTGCCAATAGGCTCTGGTCAGTGCCCAGGGAGGTGTCCCAAGGGGGCCAGGAGCCTGGCTCTGAGTCCACAAGAGGCCACTGTTCACTGGCGGCAGCCGTCTCTGGGCTGGTGTTGGCAGGTCTCTCCAACCACTCAGGAGCCCACCAGCAGTCCAAGATGCAAGGGAGGGGGAAGTTAACCGCTCCCCCTACCCTTGTCGTTGGTCTCCAAGCCTCTCGGGACCTTTCTCCTTCCAGTTCTCCTCCGTAACGTTTTCCCGTGGAGTCTCCTGTAGTTTCAGGCACCCTTCCTTCCAACTCTCACCCGATCTATGTTTCTCTGCTAGCTTATTTTTTTCTCTTTCTTCTAAAATTTGTCTTTTTTGCAGAGACACTCTGACTGGCGTCTTTTCTTGTCCACCATCTTGGCTCCTTTTAACGCTAGATTTTTAAAATCTACTATATTTTCTATGCTCCTGCATAATTTATATGCAGGAAATACTGATTTTTT
>NW_012139413.1:7592304-7595055 GCF_000956105.1 Propithecus coquereli
ATGTGTGTATATGTACATTTTTGTGGGCAGTTGTTATTAGTACAATTATCTATCTTTAAGCCAGGCTTACTTGTATTATGGGAATGCTTACATTTTTATACAACTTGTTAGTATTTACCTTCTCTTCTTTATGAGAATAAAAGATTTTAACTTTGGATAACATCAACTAATAGTCAAGAAAAGTATTATTTTCATAACAATTTGTTTTCTTGTCCCTTTCTATAACAATAGAGTCAATGACCTATTGACTAAGGTCAATCCTAAAATCCCTCCTTCCCATGCTCAATATAAAAGGCCACAGTTCTGCCTTTCAAAACTCAATTCAGTACATTCCTCTTACAAGTAATAGCATGTTTTCCTAAATTTAAAAAGTGTATGACATGTGGCTAATCTAAAGATGCCAAAAGAGATTTTCTTTTGTTTTGATTTGAAATATTATTGTGAAATAGAATATCAATCTTGAAGGGGCTAGCATCAGAAACAGATAATACTGTGCCATCAAACAAGGAACATAAAGAAAACTGAATAAACTAAGAAAGTACTTGAATTTTTCTACCACCTATTTGTTTACATTACATAAAAGAATATGCTACACTGTGGATGTCAGTTTAATAATGTTCAAATGCCCCAGCTTGTCACTGAAAGCACATATCCGTTTTATACACTGACACCAGACTTAGTGATAAGCAGACTTGATGAGTTGTGATACTTGCTTGATCAGCAGTATCAACCTCGATAATTTGATACATTTAAAAAGACCAAAGTTGAATAGAGCATTGTATAAAAAGAGATAAAATCTTCCCTTAAAATAATGACACTGTAGTGCATTGAAATCTTGGTAGTAGACCTTGGTAAATACCCAAATTGGAAGTGGTTTGCTAAACCAGAATGCATTTTTCAAGATAAGTATGTGGCCTATGACATGAACCAAGTTTTTACATTTTTTCAAAGGAAAAGGTCTAGAACTAAATGATGGCAATGTTCAAATTTCTTTAGTAGGTAAATTGGAGACTAAAATCTGAAAAAAATATTTATACAGTTTCTGGAACAGTTTCAGCATCTTTGCCTACAAGTCATACTTAACATCTAATGGCAAGACAAGGTCAACAACAGCAGGATCCTGGGACATCAGCATGGAAGTCAAGCTCACTGAAATTCAGATTCACTGGGCTGGACATGTGTGAAAGATGGATATCAGCGGGGTGGCAGAGCCTCTGATAGACTAGCTAAAATGGAGTGATTGTGAGCACAGTAGGGAAAAGAAGTACTCTAAGGCCTTTAAGCAATGTGGCATAACTTCCGATTGCTGTACAGTGATAGCAGCAAACAGACCATGCTGGCACATAGCAATCAGAACTTGTGTGACTTCCTTCTAGAGACTATGCTATGCAAACTCTAGGACTCTTGCCTGAACTGTAATAAGATAACTCTACAGAGATATATAATGGCATGCTTTCCTTTTGAAATAGTTATAGATAGGTCTTTCATGCACTGATATGAACACAACTAGCATTTCCACTAAAAATGAAGTCTTGTCAAAATCTGTCCTTTGGCATCCATGCAGATGCCTTTTTCACTCTTAATTTACCCCAAACTATTCTGTAACCTCTGTTTAAGTTTTACGTTACTATAATACATACTTTAGTTTCTCAGAAATGTTTATTTACTTTGTTTTCTTTGATATGCTCTTTATAATCCTAACTTCTTACTTTAAAGGTCTTCTTATATTCTTACTATTATTCTCAATCTTTCTGAAAAGAATTTCATTCATTTTTTTTGCTGTATTCTGTTAGTCCCATGAAATTTTACTTTCATAGGAGCTAAGAAACAAAGAAGTCCAGTGAATACATATTATCTGATCTCATCCTCATTACCATTTCTTTAAACACTCCATCTTTCTTTTTTAGAAATTTGACATAAAGCTTAGCTCTAGCATGAAGTATTCCCCAAAAAAGCAAAGTTAATTAGAACACATTCAAGTTCAAGTTTCTCCCATTAAAAAACCTAGACTCAGGGCCTTGTAAGCTTTGATAGTAGGTAGCATGTGTCTCAGTAATCTACAGTTAAAATGTGAGTATCTGAAGCTTGCTGGAGTTTCCAACCTTACCTTGGTCACTTAAAGGTTGTGAAGTTTAGTCTTGTGTTCTTTTTTTTTCTAAATTATGATAAAGTATAAAATTACATTTTGAGAATTCTACAATTCTTGAAAATATTTTGGAGTCTTTCAATTTACACAAGTAACCTATATTATACATTTCTCAAGTCCACAATACCTAATCTGGTTTTGTTACTATAAAGTGCATCTTTTCACCCAATAAAAAAATGAATCTTCTAATTAACAACTTAATTTTTAATTGTTATTTTTTCTCCACACAAGTTATATGATTACTGGAGTTTTGCTTTTCAGAAACAATTAAACTTAATTTTTTAAACAACTGATTATGGGATATATATATATATGTATATTTCCACATATATTTAAGACTCAAACAATTGTAGTCTATAGACTATGTTGGTAGTTCTAAAAATAGGTCAATGATAATTTTTACTTTTCTGACAAAATACTGTATAGGGCTTGTAATAAAGTATGTTAACCAGAAAACAAATTTCCTTATAGCCAGAAGACATACAGTGAATGCTTTACTAAGTCCTAGATTTTCTGGAAAATTATTACAGAATGAACTTCAATGTGTTCATTTTCTCTAATAACCCTTAATTACTGAAAATCATCTTTAACATTACCACATGTTT
>NW_012139413.1:7595607-7607719 GCF_000956105.1 Propithecus coquereli
GCCTAGATACCAGTTCATCTGGAGAAACAGATTATTTTCTAGTACTGAGTCCTAGATAAAATTTATCCTATGAACTCTTACAAATGGTTTTTAAGTAATACAGTTGGCAATGTATTTTGTAGAAGGGAAAAATTTCTTCAAATATTCTTACATCACCTATTTATAAACAACAAGAATTAAATTTACCACTAGTAAATATATTTAGCTTTATCTGAAATTTAGATAATTTAGATTCTAAATTAATACGTTGACAACATATAGAAAACCAGAGCAAGAGAAGGCCTGTCCATTGAACAGTCTATCTCAAATATCAATATCCTTGACTTAAGTGAGTTTGCTTTAGGATTAGATAATAGCCACTTCAGGGCTGGATTCTGTGATGAGTGTCTGAAATGCCAATATTCTATGCTGTTTGTTCAATAGCAATCCATATCCTATAAATGTGATATAAGTGTGTGGCAGAACTAACATTTGTTATGAAAATTTGGCAACTTGATTTGTATTTTCACCACTTTTGCACAGAAGAGTGCCTCTGGGTAAAATCAAAATTGTTACCAAAAAGGAGTTTGATTCATCCCAAGTAATTGCCCACTTATTTGTTTGAAATCTCAGAGTTCTGTGTTATTCAGCATTGAGAGGATATTTGAGCTAAAAAGAAAAAAAGCTAACCATAAAATGAAACTTTTTATTGCCTATTTTTATTATGTTACTATAATATACGAAGTGAATTATATATTATTATGTTATTGTATTCAATAAATGCATATCAAGTGTTGCATTTCTGACAGTTACCATTCATCTTTTAACTCTTTTCATGTGTTTTGACACCTAAAACAGAGCAATTAAGTTTGGCATTTTCCTAATACAGATCAATAAAAAAGTAGTCTATTGAGCTCCTACAGTGTGGTAAGTGTAGTCCTTGTTGCTAAAGACTAAAAAAGCATTTCTTTGGTGAGGATAAGGCAAGTAAACATTAGTAAAGCCTAATAATATTTTGTGGTTAATGCAATGAGAAGAAATGTCCAGGGTGCTTTGTGAGAACGGAGGAAAGCCACCTCACCAGCCTGAGTCCTCAAGGCCATTTGGTTGTTAGTCAGATGAAGGGCAATTTAGATAGAAGGAGCAGCATTTTAAGGAGTGTTGAATCCAAATGCAAGAAGTTCAGTGTAGCTGCAGTCCAGATGTTTTATGGGTATGTGGAATGAGATTAAGGAGGAAGGGATGCAAAAGCCAGATAATGAGGGATTTTGCTATATAATGAAAAGAAAGTTGGATTTTATCCAAAGTGATAAGGTGTAAATTAAAGCTTGAGGATTTAGAAAAGGGGTAGATTCCAGAGCCATTAGAACACAGAATAGCACAGTGGCTAAGAAGACCTGGCTAGACCTGGGTTTAAAACTTGGCCTTGCCAACTAAGAGTTATGTGACGTGGCTATGTTATCTAACTTCTAAACCTAAGTGTCCTTATTGACAAAATACCTGCCTGGTACTTTGTTATTGTGCAATAAACAGTAGTTGTTGCTGCTGATGCTTGTTGCTACTTCCATCTCTTAAAAAGTGGAATTGAAGGCTGAATACTGGAAATAATGGAAGAGTAGAGTACTAATGGAGAATTGACTGTGAATATAGAAAGAAGAGTGGGTTTGGAGTTTGGTGTTTTAGACATGTTAAATTTGAAATGGCAAGTGGAGATCCAGTGGAATCCAGATAAGTTTGTGAATTATCAGCAAAGATGTGCTGAATTTTGAAACTGTGTGTGAATAATGAAACTGCCTAAGAAGAGGATATAGAAAAGAAGATGTCAAAGGTGAAAACCTGGGTACACTCTCTAATATTTGAGCAATGGTCTGGGGCGGGGGGAAGGAAACTCTGAGTGAGACAGGAAACTAAGAGAAAGTGGTGTCACAAAAATCGAAGAAATATTTCCACGAAACGAATTCTTTATAATATGGATTGCTAGTGAGAAGTCAGTTTGATGAAGCTGGAAAATATTCCAAGGAAAGAGCCACTGGAAGTCAATGGCAACTTTCATAGAAGGAAAGGGCTAAAATCAAATGTTAGTTGGATGGGAAGTGATTGGGACAAGAAGAAATGGAAAACAAAGTATAGAGATTTGGTTGAAAGGGAGGGAGAGAGAGAGATGATGCTGGAAGAAAGGTTAAGGATGTGTTTTTTAGTTTTAAATTGAATATATTATCATACCACATGGACAGAGTTGATAAAGGAGAGTAAGTACATAAGAAAATGGTGAATAATTTTGTAAAAAATTTAAACTAGAAAATTTCCCCCAAACACTGAGAAAGAGTAGATGTGAAATTCTTCAGTAAGGCATCAGACCACTGAGATGACTGAGATACCAATTTAGGTTCTTGGGCTGCCTTGGGACCGTGACATGAGTTCCTTGCAATCACAGGGCTTAGAGGACTGCTGCCTAACCCATACAAAGAAAGTAAAGACTTCCTTGTGCACATCTAGAAAGAAAGCACCTTCCCAAGAATTTGCCAGGGCCAAGGATTACCTCTGAACCAGATAGGGACAACTGAGAACTGGTGTGCAGTCATTCTGATTCTTGCCCAAGTGGGCTGCCTGGGACAGTGATGAAATAAAGAGGTCTGTGGGAAACCAGGAGCCAACCATTTATTAGCCACGTCATGAAAGTTAGATGGAAAGGAGAAACACACAGGCATCCCCACTAAGAAAGAGTCAGTTTTAAGCATATAACAGGATTAGAGAGCATAATGCATCTTTAAAACAGTATTAACCAAGAAAGAATATTCCACCTTTCCTTTCTTAATGGGAGAGGAGAAAGTAACAAAATGGGACTACAATTCCCCTCCCTGAAGGGAGGAAACGTGCCTGCCTGCAGGAGGGAAAGATTCAGCTTGGATAATAGTTCAGAGTTTTAGCCTGGCATGGTCGCTCACACCTGTAGTCCCAGCTGTGCAGGAGGCTGAGGTAGGAGGATTCCTTGAGCCCAGGAGTTTCAGGCTGCAGTGAGCTATGATTACCCCATTGCACTCATCCTGGGTAACAGAGTGAGACCCTGTGTCTAAAAAAAAAATAAGAAAACAGATTATATCTTTAAAAGTTCATAGTTGTGATTATTATTTAGTACTGGTTTATTATTTAGTGATTTATTATATATAATTTAAAGTGATTAGGTTTTTATAATCCTGGGACTGCTTGGATCTCTAAAGTGGTAGTAGTGAAAGGGAGATACTCCTCTACTAAATGAATGTAAAGAAATAGGAGAGCACAAAAATAAAGTTGTATTTTAATAATATACAACAAGCCAGACTTATTCAGCATTCTAGTATGTGTGGTTCACTAAAGTCCCAACTGAGTGTGAATGGATACAATCCATATTTAGGAAAACTGACTTTGAATAGCAGTTGTACTTCCACAAATGTATTAGATTATTAAGTATGAAATGTCCGATTTCCTTAAGTGCTAAGTTTGACAGTTGGTATCTCTGACATTTCATTTTGATACTTCCTGTTTTATTTTTATTGTAAAGGTACATCCTTACTCTTTTAAATGTACATCGTGGCTTGTGATTATCTTCCAATTTTTTTAGAGCATTTTTTTGTGAAACCATGGATAAGTAAAAAATTCGTGTTATTTTCAAAAATGAGTTCCTTCGTGAAACAAGCGCAGCACAGAATATCAAGGAAATATCAACGAAGTCTTTGGTAAGGATGTGGCTACTGAAGGCACAGTACATGGGTAGTTGAAAAGTTCCATTCTGATGATTTTAATCTTGAAAACGAGCCACGTGAGCGACCTGAGACCAAGGTGGTAAATGATGAGCTGAAAGCTGTAGTGGAAGTGAATCCATCTCAACCTACCCATGAATTAGCAGCAAGGTTTGATGTTACTATTCCAACAACATTGTATCAGTTGAAACAAATCAGCAAGGTAAAGAAGCTGAATGAAAGGGTTCTGTGTGAATTAACTGAGCATCAGAAGAGAAATCGTCTCAAAGCTTTCCTTTGTTTGCTGTCACGACATAAAGGTGAACTATTTCTACACTGTATTGTTATGTGTGATGAAAAATGGATTCTTTTTAACAATCATTCATTTTTGACAAGCATTTGGCACAATGGTTGGATAAAGACGAAGTGCTGAAACACAGTCCAAAACCAAATATTCATCCAAAAAACTAATGGTGTCTGTTGGGTGGTCCAGCACTGGTATTATCCACTACAGCTTCATGAAACCTAGTCAATCGATTACAGTGGGCGTCTACTGCAACCAGTTGGATGAAATGATGAGGATGCTTGTGATTAAGCATCAAAGATTGGTCAATAGAGACAGGCCAATCCTCTTGCAAGACAGCACTTGACCATATTTCATACAAACAATGCTGCTCAAACTATAGAGGCTGGACTTGGAAACTCTCTGTCATCCATCGTATTCACCAGACCTTGCATCAACTGACTACCACTTCTTCCAGGCTTTGGACCACTTCTCATAAGGAAAAATATTCAATTCTCAACAAGCTGTGGAAACACCTTTTGCAATTTCATCGCCACTCACTCTCCTGGCTTCTTCTCTGCTGGTATAAACAAGGTACCGTTAAGATGTCAAAACTGTGTCAGTAAGTTTAGGCACATACTATGATTCATTGTGCTGCTTCTTGTTTGAGATATAATAAACTACACTTCGAATTAGAGATCGGGCATTTCATATTTAATTACCTAATAGAAGAAAAAGAAATAATAATGAGAAAAATAATGATAAAATTTAGTCGGAAGAGGGAGATGGAAGAACAGAATAATTGGGAGAAATTTGTCTTGCTGGGCCCTATTTTCTCTGGGAATGATGAACTTCCCTTCTGAGAATTAAGAGTAATGGTTAGGTGGTGGTTAAATTAGAAAATTAAAGAGATTGATAAGGGTTTGGAATATAGTAGTGCAATGGTTCAGAGTATGGTCCCTGGACTAGCAGCATCAACATCTCCTGGGAACTCATTATAAATCCAAATTCTCAATTCCCAACTAGAATTACTGAATCCAAAACTCTAGGGGTGGAGCCCAACAATCTGTCTTTTTACAAGCCATCCTGGTGATTCTCATGCACACTATACTATAGTCAAAGAACTGCTGTAAGAGTTGAATGATTTAGAAGCACATGTTCTGTGTTTAAATAACAATGTTGCCACTTATTAATTTTCTTTTGCAAATTATTTAACCTCTCTGTGTCTCAGTTTCTTTACCTGTAAAATGAGGGTACCTAATAGTAAACAACCCATAGTATTCTTGTAAAGCCTGTATGATTCAATGCATTTGAAATCTGTAGAACAGTCTTCGTCATATTGAAAGTGCTCAACAAAGATTCATTATTATTATCATGGGAAAATACACTAAGATGTTAACTATGTGTGTAAGAAATGGTAACTCTGATTAGTTTAACGTGCTATGCTTTGTGACAGTTGCCTCCTTAGTAGCTGGCTCCCATTGTCTTAGTCCCTTGCCATAGGACTGTCAGCCCAGGAATCCTGTTGTGTTTTCTTTTTCTCTGTAGTCTTCAGCAGCGTAAGGCATGCGCTCAGGGACTGTTTGACGAAAGAAATGGAGGGAGGAAGGAACAAAGGAAGGAGTGAAACAATATGTACAGGGCAATGCATATAGAATTAGTCAAACTCTGTTGGAGTTTTGAATAAATATATGATAACTAATTTTTCAGGAATGAGATTATATGTTGATTTTTTTTTGGAAACACTTTAAATGTTTCTTTGAAGGATATTGCTAGGAAACCATATCTAATGTAGTAGTCTGGTGAAATAATTTCTGTGTTAACTAGAATGCTGGGTTTCCAGCGTTTTGAAAAGAAATGTCAAGTGACATTGATTATTTTTTCATTTATTTAGATCTACATGTCTTCATTTTCAAGTGTTTAATGTTATTTTCCAAGACCCACATCCTTTGATAGCAATGTTGGCCACACAGATGAGTCCCCAGTAGCTCTGTGCTTAGTATTAGTGATAAAACCACATTTTAAAGTCTCCTATTTGTCTTTTTCTGGTTACTGTCTAATAGGCTAGAAATGTGTAATAGAATACCCTAATGACTACACCTTGAGAACTAAACCCTATTCTAATTGCTTTGATGCATGGGCTAGCAGGATAATTGATTGACACTATGACCACTCAGTAAACAGCCAGCTAACAGAATTAGATTAATGAAAACATATGGTAATTACAACTGTGCAGAGCAACTTGAAATCTACAATGCGGCCTCAGGGTAAATAATCAAAAGTCTTATCAAAGAGCAATTAGAGTTGATAAAAGTCTTATTGTGTGATTAGGACTAAAAGAGGCTGAAAGACAAAATTGTAAAGTTTTAGGAGAGTATTTGATGAAAGATTTACTTCATAAAAAAAGATTTTGATATTCTGGAATAATCATTGAATTTTTAAAGGAGGAAATTCTCATGTATATTTTTTCAACATTGCTTAAGAAACATTTATTTTAGGACTCTTCATGCTCCATCAGTACTTTTTATAACACACATTCACTTTTACATAAATGAGTCCTTGAACTTTGACTCATTCATTAATCTGACAAACAATTATTAAGCACTTTCTATGTATCAGGCTCTAAATAGAACACTGTTGAGAAAAGGTAAAATAGTCATAAGTTCTGACCTTTAAGATTATAGTCTGGTGGAGAATTAAAATACATTCTTTAAAAAATCTGTAGAAAAGCTTTTTAGAAAGGTACAAATAAAACACTTGCAAAATTAAAAGGAAGAAATGATTATGTTTGGGGGAACTGCAGAGAAAGCTTTAGAATTCCTTTCCAAGTCTTATAAGTTTGAAGAATTTGTTACACATATTGGTAAAGATAGGAATGTTTTGTTTTATCTTACTCTCTATAGTGGGCCCTATTTTATATTTTGTCAGCCCAAGTGTATAGTCTTTGTAAATGAAAGTATGTATTTGATTTTATAGTTTCCTTGTCTTATTTGCTAGATGGATGAAACTAGAAGTAGTACCATGGGTCATAAATCATAAATATTACGCTTGCAACTCTTATTTTGATTCAAGAGCCAATAATCCTCTTCTTACGTGCCACCCTGAGTATTTATTATTAGGTTCAATTACTTTAAAACATAGTGGTGACCCAAGGTTACACCTCTTTAGAAAAAGAAAGAACATTGGCTAATGGGATTTGCACACTTCCAGGGCTGGGGTTTACAGTGGTGTTAGCACCTTCGAAAAGGATCGTAACCACTTTCTGAAGGTGTGTATATTTATACCTTCTGCTATCTTTAGATACATTAATTGTTTCTTCCTAGAACCTTGGGCTAAATATAATCTAGTTTATGTATGATCAATTTGAGGCTTCAGGGAAAGTAAGGAGCGAGTTCACCTGAATATTTCATGGATGAGACTGAACACAGAGCATCTCTTCCAAATCTCTTCCTCTTTGCCCTTCGCTCCTACCTGCCACCTCCCATCCCGGCCAGTGAAAGCAGTTGGCCAGGGAAGGGGGCTGGGGAAAGAGAGAATGTCAAGACAAGAATTATTATATCAGAAAAAGTTGACAGTTTGGTGCTGTGCAAACCAAGACATAATATTGATTACAGAACAAAAATGCAATCGATTTTCAAGGAAGATGAATATCTTGATATTAAAAGCTAAAACTGTAATAGTTCTTTGAAGGATGAAAAATAAGTATAGAATCTCTTTTAAAAGATGAGAAAATGGAGATTCAGACAGGCTACATGACCTAACCAATGTTGCACAGCCAATGTGAGCTATTGTCTTGAGATAATACTTTCCAATTCCTCTTCCAGTGAATTTTTCACTCAGAACCTGAATGCCCCAGTTATTATTCTTTATATTTTTTGTGTAATTTCTCTTTATGTCATTATGTGATTAATTTTCTTATGTTTTTGAGTTTATTCACTGTTTTCTCTTCACTAGAAACAAGTCTCTTGAGGGCAGTAATATATCTTGTTCATCACTATTTCAAAATCTGATTACCACTGCTGTATCCCCAGCATCTATTCCAGTATTGATAGATTTGCAATATATATTTATTAACTGACTACTTACTAATACAAAGTGGATTGGGTGGTGATAAATCAGGCCAATCTCAACTGAGTGATATGCACTGAGTGCAACAGGAGTCATGGAGATAATATAAATATTCTAAAACTTCACATTTGGAGTTTTATTCTCTTATTCAACTATTTTATGAAACGTATTGCTTTCCCCTCCAGAACAATGCACATTCAAACTACACACATAAAATTTGCATATACTTTTATAAGAGATTTATTGACCCAAGATATTCTTAAGAGTTTGCTGTAGGATAAACAATTCAACAGGTTTAACAACACAGACTAGCTAGATACAAGGTTCCATGCTAGAGCCTGGGGAGTACAAAAATGAATAGATATGGTACCTTCTTGTGGGTAGTTAATAGTCTATTTGCACGTAAAACTCTTATGGAATAACAGAATCATTTTAGAGCTATAACAGACAATGTACTGATGAAGAAGATGTGGTCAGCATATTTTAGTGATTGAACAAATCAAGCCGTGAGGTAATAGCAGAGCTAGAACTGGAATCCAGGTTTTCTGTTCCTCGATTAGCGTTTTTTCTATTATAAATGCTTATGAATTCCAGTTATTATTTTGCTGATTTATTACCATGAATAAATGTGTCTTACTGTGAGCTAGTTTCTAATTTTCTTCATTTTAGCAGTTTTTCCAGGCTATATTGAAGAGCATGATTCTAAAAGCCAATGGTTTTTTCCTTGACGTGTACTCTTAAGGAAATTATGATCTTTCATTTTTCTTAACTGTCATTTTTTCAAGTAAACATTGAAAGTTCTATTCATCTTTCCTCATAGATACTTTTCCTCTTAATAATTTGATATTTTTTAGCCACTTGCCAATATATTCATTGTATACATTGTTACTTCACTGACTTGTGTCCAGGTTCAAATACAGTGTTGTAAACGCAACCTTTTGAGCAATACAGACAAGAGATTCACTCACTCATTTATTCTTTCATTTAACAATTGTGAATTGAATGCCTACCATGTGCCCGGCACTATGCTAGGTACTACAGATGTAATAGTGAGCAAATATATCAAAGTATTAATACTTCTTTTATAAAACAGTTTCTAGACTAGCAAGGTGAAGGAGACCCCCGACACACACACGTATCACTGCAACTGTGACAAATGCTACAATAGAATGACATTCCTGCTACTTAGACCTGTGATAGGACTATTTGACATTGCTAGGTAGGTCAGAAAAGGCTTCTCTGATAAAATAACATTTCAGTTGAAATCTGAAGCATGACCAGATGGCAATTAGGCAAATAAAAGAAGGAAGCATATCTTAGATAAGAGTGGGGAAGGGAGGAAGGGGATGTGCAAAGACTCTGTGATGGGAGGGATCATGGCAAAGGATAGACAAGATACAAGAGCAATAGTGTAACCAGAGAGGGAAGAATGAAGAGGAGCCTTATCCGAGTTGACAAGGTGGGTAGAAGTTGGATATCATTCAGGACCATATACAACATGTTAAGAAGTTTCTTAAGCTCAAAAGAAACAGATAGCCATTGAAGGTTTTAAGAAGGAACTTAAAATTTTTATAATAGAAAATGGAGCTGCCAAGGATGACTTACTTCAACTACCCGGTTTGTGCTCCTGGAAGCCTAGCAGTCCTGTTTATTAAACAGGGAACAATGGACAGAGTCTAGATGGTGGGAAAGTGAGGGAAGGAAAATCATGCATTCAATTTTGGCCATGTTCAGTTTGAGATGTCTTTGAGATACCCAGGAGGAGATGTAAAGTAGGCAGTTTGTTAAACAAATTTGGAACTCAGAAGTGTGTTATGGCTTAGAGATATAATTGTATGAATCAGCTGTGACTAGATTATGACTGAATCTGTGAGCATGTCTGGGATCACTTGGAGAGAAAATATCAAGTGACAAAAGGAGAAAGAGCTGAGGAACAATCTCAGAGGAAGGTCAACGTTTTGTGGCTTGAAGGAGAATGAGCATGCCAATAGAGTAGGACAGAGAGGCAAAGAAATAGGAGGAAAACCAGGAGACTATTGTCTTGAAGCCAAATGAAAAGAAAATATCAATGATGTCAACATTTATGAGAGACTACAGAAGGGATAATAGATCATGACTCTATTTTTTTTATAAGTAATAAACAAATGGTTTTTATTGACTCTGGTAATAGTAATGCCAGGCAGTAGTCTGACTGTATGCAAGTCTTGATGAGACAATGCCACTAAGGACCATATATCTCCCTGCCCTACCTTCTGTGGCACTGGCCCTATCTTCACCTATGATTGATTGGATGGGGATGAGTGATAAGAGAATATTAAAGATGGAGCTCAGGATCCAGCCTATGCAACTGATTATATATTGACATTACTCACCAAGATGAATAGTACAGAGGAAGAGCAGTTTTGGAGGGAAAATTTTTGTTTATTTATGGGCATGTTCAGTGTGAGAGATATGGGAAATATCCAAGCTCAGAGGTTGAGTAGGCAGATAGAGTTAACCAAAGTGGTGAATGAAGTTATTAAAGTTATGGAATTGCCTATAAAGACATATAAAGGAAGTGAAGAGGGCCAAGTACCTAGCATTGAGAGACTGCAGCATTTAAGGATTAAGTACAGATGGAATACCCAACAAATAAAAGCCAAATATAGCAGTAAGGAAGAAAGAAAATCACAAGAATGGGATGTCTTTAAAACTAAAGGAAGAAGAGCATCCAAGAAAGAGGGAATGGTCAACCTTGTCAAATATTCTTGAAAATCAAGTAAAATGTGAATGAGTAAGATAAGTAAAAACATCCATTTTAATTAGCAACTAAGGACATCGATGATATTATCAGGAGCTGTTTCATTGATATACTGGGGCAAAGGTAGATGCAGCGGAGGAATATTAAGTCAGATTGCAGTAAACTAAGGAGAGAATGGGGAAAACAAGAACTGAGGAAGGGTAGATTGTCAATATAGATAACTTTTCAAAAAGAATTAATTATAAAAAGGAAGAGATAGAGCAATAGCTAAAGGAAAAAGTGGGATACAGAGAGGTGATTTAATCTGATGAGAAATACCTGGACATCATAAATGAAGATAGAAATAATCCAAGAGAAAAGGGGTTAACTAAAGATATATAAAATAAAAAGGGCATAAAGAAATGGGAAGGGGTGAAATTCAGAGCATAGATTTTACAAGGTAGATACAAGGTATGAGGCAAGAAGATTATTAAATATGAGAGTTTGTTAAAATCATGGCTGATAAAAGCTAGGTTGAATAGGAAAGACGTGAGAATAAGATTGGGTTAACGGGCAAGGAGTAAAAAGAAGTGCCAATGTGAAGACCAAACGAGATTATCGACAGCTATGGTTAGTGTAGTTGAGCACTATCTAAAGAATGTTCTGTTATAACATAGCAATATGCCAAATCTGATACACAATGCAGAATTTTTCAAGATTACTATGGGATTGGAAGTCTTCCCAAAGTTACTAGAGGAACACATTATCTTCCTACATACCCATGATACTTTTTTGTGTCTCTATTCTAGTCCTCTCACTACATCCTTTTATTGATTACTTGTGTGTCTGTCTAGGTGAGTTTAGATTATGAGCCCCTAGAGTAATTTTTTCTATCCACTCTTTTAGCCTATCAAAGTGCTTTAAATATAATACTCAATATGTTCAATGGATTGAGGTAAAAATTCCCATTTGACACCCTAGTGACTACTATATTTGTGTCTCTGAGGTTAATCTTCAACTCCCAGATAGTAGCAATAGCATAAATTAGCATCCATTTCATCTTTTGGGTTGAGGTATGATGTCTTAAGGATATAAAGATTTAGAAGTAGTGTGGTATTGTCTCCTCATGCAAACCAACTTTCTCAATACAATTATAGTGGGATGTATCAGCCTTTTATGCCCCTAAGCCAAATTTAAATCACTGGAAATGAATTTGAAAATTATTATATAGCATTAACATATATCCCTCGTTCAAAATATTATCTATTAAACAAAAAGTAATAAAGGAATATATTGAACAAAAGTAGCATTATCCCAATATTATTCTTCTTTTTAAGTTTCCTTCAT
>NW_012139413.1:7607994-7608768 GCF_000956105.1 Propithecus coquereli
TGTTGTATAATGCCACAATATGTGTGCTTCAGACTCATCTCATCTTTGCCAACATCGTAATTAATTTTTGTTAATTTAATATATGTAAATGGCACCTCTGTTTTAATTTACTTGGACCAGGGTGGGAGTTACTTCAGATTCGTGTGAATAATCCCTAAAATTTGAGTACTGTAATTGGCCCATTTATATTTTGAGGAATATCAATTATATTTTATCAATTATTTTGAGTTATTTTTTAGAAAAATCAATATTTTGTAATTTGATCCATTTATTTTTCACAGTCCAAGCTTTCCTGACTATTTTAGTTATTTTTATTACATATAACTCTACATAAAATGTTATTAAATAAACTTATATCATACCAAATCTTTACCTGCAGCTATATTTCAGAAGATATTAGTGGCTGAGGTTATGGCATTGAGCTCACATGAAACTTGATTTGAAGTTAAACTACCACTCTAACTGTCCTCCTGGTTACTTAAGACTCTGGGTTCCTCATCTGGGAATAAGAATAACAACAGCATGTCGGTTGTGTGAAAATTAAACACAAAATATTTAAGCATGTGCTTAACAAAGTTTAGCTATTCACTGATTTATATTATCAGCCAAGTTAGGATAACTGATTTACTTAATTTAATTTAATTTAATTTAATTTTAACTTTTACATCCTCTTATAGATTCACCAAGTTTTTGAACTGATAGTATTTGGATGGTTTCATAGCAGGAATAAAATATAGAATGGTAAAATCTTTAGTCAGAATATTGACCAAATAT
>NW_012139413.1:7612913-7614902 GCF_000956105.1 Propithecus coquereli
CAAAAGCTTACATGATCAAAAAATATAGGCAATTCAAATTGCTATGTTTCTCCATTGGAGATTCACAGTACGTACCTGCAGCATTAAAATACTGAAAATCCTCCAGGAAATAAATCTATTCACATTTATTTAACCCAGCATTTATCAAACTTATCTGATCATGGCATTCTTTTTATCCTTCAACAACTGTGAGCTACTATTCCACAAAATCCACTATGAGAAGTGCTGAACTAGGTGATCTCAAAGCTTTTTTTGGTTCTGGTGGTCCAAAATTGTCTGATACCATACTCCAAGGATGCCTTCCATCTACTCTAGAAGCTCTGCAATCCCTCTGGGGCTGGCTTCACAACTGCAATGAGTGAGAACTATCGTGATTTGAGCTTTTTTGCTTTTCATGTTGAAATTACTTGTCACATTCCCAATTGGAGACATTTGGTGTGAGATCTGCCCCTTTCTATTAGGGTATGTGTCTAACACCTTCCCACTCCATCCCAGCAAGTCCTGAGTCTCACACGCTATGCAAAGATTAAGGTGTTCAGGCTAATATCCTTGCAGGAGGAACCCATTCTTGTGCCAAGTGATAAATTAACAGAGAGCTTTTTGTTTTTGTCTATAGAAAATATGCATTGAAAAAACAAAGAGCTTAAAAAGCTTCCCTTTGACCATTATTGGCGCAAGGTTGCCATGCTTCAGATGACTTAAATGATTCTGCTCAAGAAAATTCATGTAGCCCTCAAGTCATACATTTGGTAATAAAATACTTTTAAGAAAGAAACTCTTAAGGTCTATTGTGGGTTGAATTGTGTTCCCATCAAGATTTTGTATGTTGAAATTCTAATCCCCAGTATGTCAAAATGTGACTTTATTTGAAAATAGGGTCATTGTAGATGTAATTAGGTAGACTGAGATGAGGTCATGTGATAGTAGGGCAGACCCCTAAGCCAATATGACTGGTGTCCTTATAAAAAGGACAAATTTGGACACCAAAATTAGCATGTACAAAGGGAAGATGATGTGAAGAAATGCAGGGAAAAGATGGCCAAGAAGGAAACAATCCTGCCCACCGACACCTTGATTTTAGACTTCTAACATCCACAAACGTGAGACAATAAATTTCTTTTCTTTAGGCCACCCAGTCCTGCTTTGTTTCAGCAGCTCTAGCAAACTAATACTGGGTCTAAATGCTGCAATCAGGTCTTCTTGATTACCTCCTATATAGACACATATACAATTTCCAGACAAATTTCTTCCAGACTAACAAATGTTTGAGTGATTCTGGGTCATGACAGAGCAGGACAGTGAGCAATCTTTCTCAGACCACTTTCTTTGGTTCTTGTTCCCTGGAACAGATGGTTTACCTCAAGTGTTGGGGTAAATTTCTTAATGACATTTTGGTGAACCTTCCTTTACTGTTCAGTGTATTTTGCTTCAGCCATAATAAGCAAAGATTGGAAGAAATTACAAATATTTGGAAAGATAAAAGGCAATGAAATTACTTTGAAACCCACTTTGTACAGCCTCGTAAGGTTGATCAGATAACATTTTCACCAAAACCGCCTAGATTTTTAAAGTGGATGTTAGAAGCAGGTAATATAGAAAATTGAAGTGAATCTTCCCTGAAATTACTGCTACCATTACCACTGTTCTTTGAGGACTGGCCTAATGCAATTTATACCTCTTCAGCCTAACGCTAAGAGGACAGAGCTTTAAAATGGCACTTGTAACAATGGGAAAAGTCAAATTGCTCTTGTCACTAATTAGTTCACATGTTACTTCAAATTGACTTTGGCCCTGTTATTAAATCAAGAAATCCAAATCTGAAGAAAGCAACTGTGAGAATGCTGCCAACGGGGACAATTAGATCCCCATTTATATCTTGCAGTTAGACAAGGATTTCAGTGCCCCCATGTATCGTCCGGTTAGCACTACTCTCAATATAAGAGGGTTGACAAAAATATGGAAATAATTTAATTATAATATGAAAAACAT
>NW_012139413.1:7615945-7618349 GCF_000956105.1 Propithecus coquereli
GCCAATATTTTAAGGTGCAGTTTTATTTTATTAAAACCTGTGGTTTCTACTCTGGTCATATGACTCAAGCAATAAGGAGCTCTCACTTCCTAATTCTCACTCGCATTGAGAATTATGACTTTACTGTCAAATATTCCAAATGCCTTTCCTTATCAATGCCAATATTTTAAGGTATAGTTTTATTTTATTAAAACCTATAGTTTCTACTCAGGTCATATGACTCAAGCAATAATATAGATGTATAGCTACATTTTGGGAAAGCTCACTTTTTTTACCACCCAAAGTAAAAAGATACTCAATTACTAAATATGTTCACTTTTAAAATGTAGCTTTATATACTTGAGTACATTTCTTATTTCATTTCCAGATCTATCAGAGATTTGGGGACATAAACACCCAAGGAAACAGGAACAAGTCCATAAAATACAATCTGTCTATAATCTGATAGCCCTAGTCAGGGGACTGAAACCTAATGTCATTTTACTCCTCTCTGTGAGAGTAGAGTCATAACATAACATAACATAACAGCAGATCCTGTTTAAACGCTCTTTCTTTGTATGAATCCAGGCTCTGTAAGACTTGGAGACAAGCTCATTCTCTCCCAACAGATGAAGGTAAAAACATTTTTATTCTTTCTTCTACCATGTTCATGTCATCACCAATCCTTTACAATAATCTGTTGTAGGACTTTTAGGGCTTCCTATAGCCTCTATTTTTGTCCATTTCAGGGTGAATGGAGAAAAAAAGAGGTTGCTGAGACCTTAACCAGCAGAACCAGGGTGCAAGAGCCTTGCCCTTTTAGTATAAAGCTGCTTATCATGACTTCCAAGGAATACTAATATTTATCCCTGTAATTATTAATAATGCTTCCTACATACACAGCTATCCAGGCAGAAGTTGCCTCCCTCTACTTTTGTTCCTTGCTCAACTTTCCTGAATTCCCTACACAAATAGTTCTGTTTTGAAACTTTATCTTTGGATAATTTTTATTTGGTACTTCTTTCAATTGAACCAATTGATCTATCTTTAATTTTCCTATTAAGTGGATGCATCTTTGTTTTCTTGTCTTTCAGTACCACTGTTTTCTCCTAAAGACTTTATCAATGTCCCTGCCATCCCTACTTACCATCCTTGTGATATTATTTAATGACCTCTCAACCTTGTTTTCTCTCTCTCCATTTCTGTTGCCCAGTTCACTTTGTTCTTCACGTGTGCAATGATGAAGAAAAGATAAGGCCGGAGAGACCACCTAGCAGATTGGCAGTAATCTTCATGAGGTGGCTCTTAATTTGGTGAATTCACCAGGCTTTGGCTCAGCTACTTCATTCTGTCTCATCTCTCACAGATTGTCAGTCATTAACTAAGCCCACAGAGCTTGAAGTATAAGGCAACTGTTATCTTAGAATGAGGAACCCAACAGTCCCACCAACTGATATAACAGTATCAGCATGACTTATACATTCCTTACCTTCGGGAAAATCTACATGGAAAATCACATGCTTATACTCAAAGAAACCTAAGTCAGTTCTTCTTAAGAAATGATCCTCATCTGAGAAAGCCAGAAAAACTCTTGTCCACTGTAAAGATGACTTTAACAACAGGAGCATAACACTTCAAATCTGTTGCCAAAATTCGCTCTTGAATGAGACAGCACTTGAATGAGAAAAGTCAGGGTTTATTTTTCTCTCTGATGTTTCTTTTTCTATACTTGTCCAAGCAGCCTCCCTTAGTATTAACACATTCTTTTTTTTAATTATAGTGATACACTGAGTCAAGGTATAGTCCATTCTAAGAGTCTTCTGTAATGTTAAGATGACTTTGCATATGTCTGATCTCACGTACTATAATGGTTAGATTGTGTTCAGCCAAAAGTAACAGAAACTCCCTTTCACAGTGGCTTAAAATAGAAGGACATTCAAAAGAAAGTCTGAGAGTTTGCAGTCTCAGGGCAGGTGCAGGAAGCAGCTCAATTATGTCATCAAAGACCTTTTCCTCCCACTCGTCCTTTCCCCCTGCACTTAGTGTTTTGCCTTTGGAGCTCATGACTCTCGTGGTTTCATGTCCTCATAGAACAGCACACAAACCAATAAAGGAGGGAAGGGGATAAAGGACTCTTTTATCCTGGAGCACTCTCTTATCAGACCCATTCCTGTACCCAACCTTGCCTAAGCTCTTCCTCCCATTTTACTTCTCTTTGGACATATGTGGGTCACTAGCTCACTTATAGACAGATCGCTGTTGGTATAGAAGAATAGGATTTGTACACTGCTTAGATAATCATGATCCACCTTCAGCAGCTGAGCACACTGCCCTGGGTGGGGATGGAGGACAGGGTTCTCTTAGCATGCAAGTGGGAATGGCTGTTAAAAAGATAACCAACTGTGACTGTCACGTCATACTCCAT